>NC_054712.1:51659226-51674226 GCF_016097555.1 Gigantopelta aegis | reverse complement strand
TCAAAGTAATTTCTTGGTCTCAGTGGGCTCGAAATAGATCACAATATACGATTAGGGTGGGGAAATGTGATGGTAATCGTTATTTTGACCGCAATTTCGTTCCGAGCAAAATTCCTCGGAACCGTTGTCCAGAAACTGCGAATGGCGGAATGGATAGACAGGATAAACCTCGCCGTTGTGCTTGCACGCGAGGTTTATCTTGATGAACTAACATGATGTGTGCCTTCCTTGTATAAACGCGAGGTTTTAAAACCAATACTTTAGCACAAACTTATAATATTTAATTTGTTGTTTACCTCATATGTTTCAAGTACAGGGGTACCTGATACAGTGGCACTGAATAAGACAAAATTGCATACATGTATGGAATAGATAAAGCATTGTTGGGGAAGACAATCACTGCCACATACCAAAGTGAGGACTGGCGGTATTATCTGTTTTATCATAATAATTATGTCTATGCCACTTCGACCTTTGACCTAGCCGGATGTTATTTGGTGTCAGAGTCGGTTTAAGAATCCGCAGGGCCTGTAGCACAAATAACAGCGGATTCCCCTTCTCTGGATATATATTTTGGAACCCACTCGAGGAGAGTGGGAAAAATTACCTGGGGAAAATAAATACACATCAACGCGGGCCCCCTTGAAGCGCGGGGTCCGTAGCACGTGCTATATGTGTCACTAGGATAAACCGGCTCTGTTTGGCATAGTGCTACTATCAAGGTAGTACTAAACCAAATAACAACCCTCTGCGTCAAAGTTCGAGGTAGACCTAACTTTTGATAAAACAGTCCTGTCATTGGAGAAAAAAAGCGATTCTTGTCCAAACAAAAAATAAAAACAAAGAAATGCTTTATCTCGGCAATGACTGCATGCAATTTTATTTCATCTAATACCACTGTATCAAGTAGCCAGTGCTTGAAATACGTATGTACTCAGATTGTGTATGCCACTAGGTGTATTTTAAAAAACATCTGGTTATATTAAAAATAAGCAATGTAATGTTCATATTCTTCAGTTAATACTTTGATGTAGGGGTTGTAGTACTGATATTGATGGGTCATAGACTGGTTGATATATTGTTTATTTGTTGTTTTTGTTGTTTGTATTTTTTAAACACAAACGTTAACAGTGTCGCCTATGGGATTTTATTTGGTATAGGACAACCTTAATTACATGCGGATTAATTTCAGGTGGGAAGTATGTTCCCCGCGCCGTCCTGATCGACTTGGAGCCTGGAACCATGGACTCGGTCAGATCCGGTCCCTTCGGACAACTCTTCAGACCGGACAATTTCATCTTCGGACAGAGCGGCGCCGGAAACAACTGGGCCAAAGGTCACTACACGGAAGGTGCCGAGTTGGTCGAGTCGGTTTTGGACGTGGTCCGAAAAGAGTCTGAGAACTGTGACTGTCTCCAGGGGTTCCAGCTGACTCACTCGCTAGGTGGCGGCACTGGTTCCGGTATGGGCACCCTGCTCATCAGCAAGATCCGCGAAGAGTATCCCGACAGAATCATGAACACATTCTCAGTCGTCCCGTCTCCTAAGGTTAAATATAAACATATTAAATAGTATTTAGAGAAAAGTCAGGCTGATGAACTGATGTACATTAGTTATACGTCTGTTAGAGACAAAACATGTATTGTATTAAATTAATAATACAGTTAAAGAAAAACATAAAAAAAAATATTTAGTTGAATTTAATATTTATTTATACCATTAGCTTCAAAATCACAGGACACAGTATCGTTATTAAAATGTTACTTAATTGATTGAATGTTTGTTTAACGACACCCCAGCACAAAAATACATATCGGCTATTGGGTGTCAAAAATGTTACTTAAAGTGGATATTTGGTAAACAAAGTGGATATTTGGTAAACATGTATTTGAAAAGCTGTCGACCCTACAATGGAAACTGGGACGAGTGCTCTACCACTGATCTACACCCCTTCCTTTTATCTAAAAAGCAGACGACATTTAGTGACTAAAAAGAAGCAAACAATATTCTAAAAACTACGCATTTTGCATTTGGTTGACACCCCAACGCAGTCTTTCTAACGAAACAGAATACCGATACACAATTAATACACTCTACTGTCAATGTTTTACGTTTGAAAAAAAATGTCCAGAAAAATCATAAACCACTGTCTTGGATTTAGTTAACAAAATTATAGGCAAATTATGTTCAATGCTGCGAATCATGATATTGTGCTGTCCAGATAAGCGATCGTTCGCTCACCTGAAATTCAAGTTGCGGGCGTGATTGGACGTGCGAGCGATCGCGCTTATCAAAATTATGATCTATGTATTGTGTCATTAAGCATATTATATTTGTTTGTAAATATCTAATGAGTTTCGTATTTATTTGTCTAGGTATCGGACACAGTGGTGGAACCTTACAACGCCACCCTCTCAATCCATCAGCTGGTTGAGAACACAGACGAAACGTTCTGTATCGACAACGAGGCTCTGTACGACATCTGCTTCCGTACCCTGAAACTGACCACCCCAACCTACGGTGACTTGAACCATCTGGTGTCTGCTACCATGTCCGGTGTCACAACTTGTCTCAGATTCCCTGGTCAATTGAACGCTGATCTTCGCAAACTGGCAGTCAACATGGTTCCATTCCCACGTCTCCACTTCTTCATGCCAGGCTTTGCTCCACTCACCTCCCGTGGAAGCCAGCAGTACCGCGCCCTTACAGTCCCTGAGCTCACCCAGCAGATGTTTGACGCCAAGAACATGATGGCTGCCTGCGATCCACGTCACGGTCGCTACCTCACTGTTGCCGCCATATTCCGTGGCCGCATGTCCATGAAGGAGGTTGACGAGCAGATGTTGAATGTCCAGAACAAGAACAGCAGCTACTTCGTCGAATGGATCCCCAACAACGTGAAGACAGCCGTCTGCGACATCCCACCACGTGGGTTGAAAATGTCGTCTACTTTCGTTGGCAACAGCACCGCCATCCAGGAGCTGTTCAAACGTATCTCCGAGCAGTTCACCGCCATGTTCAGGAGAAAGGCTTTCCTCCACTGGTACACTGGTGAGGGTATGGATGAGATGGAGTTCACGGAGGCAGAATCCAACATGAACGACCTGATCTCTGAGTACCAGCAGTACCAGGATGCCACAGCGGACGACGATGGGCAGTTTGACGAAGACGAAGAGCACGAACATGAGGCAGACTAATTGGCAAACAAAATGGAAAACCCAACCTTGACTTTCTGACAGTTTTTGTCCACAAAAAATATTATTATTTTTCCCAAAGCATTTTAAATAAAGCAGTATTAATTTCGGTCCTTCAAAAAAAAAACAATGATGAGAGACTAATTGCAAAAATAAATCCTCAAGCATGACTAATATTTGGTTGTGTTTGTAGCGTGTGACATGTGTTCTGAGAAATAAACCAACTAGATTTTGCTGAAAGTAGTGAGTGTGTGAGAGAGGGGGGGGGGGGGGCATACAGAGAGACAGACAGACAGACAGCAGACAAAACGAAAAATGGGGACAGAGTGTTAAAATATGTTTTGTTTAACGACACCACTAGAGCACATCGATTTATTAAACACCAGCCATTTGATAACATACAATTTTAGAAAGCAAGCCCGCTCCATATCTCCATTAGTAGCAAGACATATTTTGTATGCACCACCCCGCAGCCAGGATAGCACATACCACGGCCTTTGATATACAAATCGTGGTTCACTGACTGGTGAGAGAAATAGCCCAATCCAAGATGGACGGCGCATCAAGCGAGTACTTTAGCACTGGGTTACGTCATGCCCTCGATACAGAGACAGAGACGGAATTGAAAGAGGGTCGCGGAGAGAGAGAGAGAGAGAGAGAGAGAGAGAGAGAGAGAGAGAGAGAGAGAGAGAGAGAGAGAGAGAGAGAGAGAGAGAGAGAGAGAGAGATGAAGAGAGAGAGAGAGGGGGGAAGGAAAGGAGGGAAGTGTTGTATTTCTTATATCATTGTTCGGTACATCTGGTAGAAAGTTACATGATCGGAATGACAGGTGCGTGTGCAGGGGGAGGATTTTGGGAGCCGAAACCCCTCCCTGCTCAAGCAAATTAATTTTTTCTAAAAAAAAGTTCATTATATTTTCTTGGGGAACATGTGCATATAAACTTCGCTAGACACAGTCTAAGACCTTACTGTGCTAAAATTACCTGGACACGCGCCTGTATTGACCAGTGACCAGTATTTGGGGCGGGTAGGTGTTAATAGCTTATTAACGAAATGGTACAATATTACATTGGTACGGATTAATAGTCATACTTTCATATCAGGTTAGCAATTTTTATGAAAATTATGTGTATCAACTTTTAAACACAAATAGTAGATACAGAATTAAGACATTACCGATAACACAATACGCGAGGCTAAGTGAAAGGCTATTGAAAGAGATATCGAAATATTGTCACCAAAGAAGGAAATGGTTTATTTAACAACGCACTCGACACATTTTTATTTACGGTTATATGGCATCGGACATATGGTTAAGGACCACACAGATATTGGGGAGGAAACCCGCTGTCGCCATTTCTTGGGCTACACTTTTCGATTAGCAGCAAGTTATCGTTTATGTGCAACATCTCATAGACAGGATATCACATACCACGTCATTTTTTGATGTACCAGATGTGGTGCACTGGCTGGAACGAGAAATAATATTGTTACCATGTGAAATTCCGGTTTCCCATAAATTGTCCGATTTAACGCAAAATTCAGCAATGAAAATTAGGCTACAAATAAGACGCTAAGATGCATTAGAATATATAATTATCACACCTTTCGCAATCCACAATTTAAATACATCTTGTTACCATGTTAAATCTTAAAAGAAAGTAAGCGTAAGCAAGGAAGGAAGGAAGGAAATGTTTTAGTTAACGACGCACTCAACACATTTTATTTACGGTTATATGGTAACGGACATAATGGTTACGGATAACACAGATAAAAAAACAAAAACAATAAGAGAGAAAACCCACTGCAGCCACCCAATGAACTATTCTTTCCGATCAGATGTAAAGGATATTTTATATGCACGATCCCACAGACAGGATATTACATACCACAGCCTTTGTTACACGAGTTGTGGACCAATGGCTGAAAAAAAAAATAGCCCAATGAGTCCACCGACGGGAATCGATACTTCAGACGAGCGCTTTTCCACTGGGCTATGTCCCGCACTGTTACATCCTAGTTTCCCATAATAACGTTTATAAATCGTCCGATTTAACACGGGATTTAGCCAAAGAAAGTAGGCCAATATGCTAATTGTATTAGAGTCTATAATTATTGCACCTTTCGGAATCCGCAATTTAAATAAAACGTTAGCTGAATCAGCGTGTGTGATTTGACCCAAATCGGTCGCAACGCATTTTTGTCTCAAATGAATGTGGAGCAGGGATACTGAACCTGATTACATACATTTTGCCCGCTGATTAAATATAGTAAAGCGATTGTAATCACAGGTGTCTGTAGTATAGTAGCAGTGCACTACGACCGGTATATCAAAGGTCGTGATAAGTGCTATCCTGTATGTGTATTGGCACAAATAAAAGATCCCCTGCTACTAATTGAAAAATGTAGCGGGTTTCCTATCTAAGACTATATGTTAAAATTACCAAATGTTTGACATCCAATAGCCGATGATTATTAAATCACTGCGCTCTAATGGTATAGTTAAACAAAACAAACTTTAACTGTAGCATAGTGTCACGGGGATCCTATAATACCCGTAACTGAATAAAACACGATTATCCAAATATCTCTCCTAACTGTATATCTATTAGATCTCTCTGTATCGGGCAGTATTTACCCGAGTGGCTCGTCTCTAGGTATGATCAGAGATAAGATCTTATATAAAGTATATATAATATAGCACGTTAGTTCACTAGAAAACACAACAAAACACAATACACTTTGGAATCTGTATTAACCTTAAGCTGACAAATATATTTGCCGCAGTTAATTAGTTAACAACAACAATAATAATAACAACCCAGAACTAATCACTAAATTAGTTAATCACTAGGTGTCTAGTTTACACAATATTCTAATCACTTCACCGTGATACAACACACACACGTGTGATAATTGAGAAACGCTGCCAGGGGAACTTAATTACTAAAGGAATTACAACTCTATTCCTAACTGGTTAATTTTTAATTAACCCTTAACTACTCATTCAGTAACCTTGTAATACAGAATTAATACTGGTACCTATCACAATAAAGACAATAACCTACAGTTTACCTAGGTCCTCTAGGATGACTGGTTAAGCTTTAATAATTTTAGACAGTGAAGCCTACAATTTACTTCGTCAGTTTACTGGAAACACTGTCTAAATAGTATTGGTATAATACAGTATTAAAATATTTAAAGTCACATCAATCACATCAAGGTTATACAACAGAGCAGAAATAAAATATTTACCAGTCCAGTCGGACTAACGTTCCCCGGAGCCGTCCAGTATGTTTCTCCCCGATATCTCTAAATCCTAGCTATTTATTATAAAAATCCAAATATCGCCTCGGGGTACAAGGCGGTTCTCCCCCTATCATGTGAATTTTCTACAGAGACCAAGACGGCATATTTTTCTTAGATGGTCAGACTTACTGTCGCCAGTTCGCCAGTAAACAGAACTCGCGGAGGTATTACGTAACTACTGGCCACATGGCCTCCGCAACTGGTCTGGGTGTGTATTGCGAACAGCTCGACCACCGTCGCGCGGAGGTATTACGTAACAAGGTGCCCACCTAATGTAAGTGCATATTGGGACTGCACACGGCCCTCTAAAACAATTAATATCGCCACAGGCGAAAAGAAATTAAGAGCATGTTCCGTCACCCCCCCCCCCCCCCCCCCCCCCCACCTCAAAAAGGATATTTCCTCTACTCTAGGAATAGGGAAATATACTACATTAAAACAAATGTGCGTTAACCGACGCATCCGGGCATTTATAACACATAGTAATAAGGTGACTACCAGTAATCACACTGAGTCTCTGAGTCCCTGGTATACAATAAAATATATATAAACAAAACAGAAATCAAGAACGTCAACACATTATCACAACGTTCAACTTCGGTACAGGGCATCAGCGATTACATTAGAAGTGCCCTTGATATGTCTAATGGTAATTGGGAATTCCTGCAGAAGAAGACTCCATCTCAAAACTCTCTGGTTGGTGGCTTTCATTCTGTGAATGAAAGTGAGCGGATTATGGTCCGTGAAGACAACCACCTGATTCACTGCCGATTTCACGTAGATCTGAAAATGCTTCAGAGCTTGTACCATGGCCAACGCTTCCTTCTCTATAGTGGAATAGTTCACCTGGTGTTTGTCAAACTTTTGGAGAAGAAACTTACAGGATGGTCTAGTCCATTTTCGTCTTCTTGGAACAGCACAGCTCCAGCTCCCACGTCACTGGCATCCACAGCCATTCGGTAGTCTGGTGCTGCCATCACGGGAGACGAGGAGAGCATCTGCTTGAGACGGTTGAATGACTTCTCGCATTCATCTGACCACTGGAACTTCGTTTCCTTCTTTAGCAGCGATGTGATGGGGTCCGCTACCGTCGCAAATTTAGCACAGAAACGACGATAATAACCGGCCATACCTAGGAACCGGCGAACTTCACGACGGTTGGTCGGTGCAGGATACTGGCTGATGTTTAGTGTCTTGGCCTGCAGTGGGGCGACGGAACCATGTCCGACAGTATGACCTAAGTAGGTCACTGAAGCTTTCACGAATTCACATTTGCCCAGGTTCACAGTCAAGTTAGCTTTCTGTAGGCGACGGAATATTTGTTTTAACCCGGTTAAATGTTCATCCCAAGTGTCGGTGGCTAACACCACATCGTCCAGATACACACTGACGTTTTCTAAGTCTGATAACACCTGGTTCATCATCCTTTGAAAGGCAGCAGGGGCAGTCTTCAAACCAAACGGCATCACTCGGAATTGGAAAAGGCCGTCAGGTGTGATGATCGCCAGAATGTCCTTAGCTTCCTCCGTTAACGGAACGGCATAAAAACCCTTCAGTAGATCCAATTTGGTGATGTATTGAGCGTGTCCAACTCGGTCGATGCAATCGTCAAGGCGGGGTAGAGGGTAGGCATCTGCCTTGATGAGTTGATTCACGCGACGTAGGTCAGCACACACCCGGAAACTGTTATCTCCCTTTTGAATCAGCATAACAGGTGATGCCCACTGACTGTTTGATGGTTCCAGAATGTCGTGTTCCAACATGTAATCTATCTCCTTTTTCAGTGCCGCACGTTTTACAGGATTTATCCGATAGGCATGCTGTCGAATCGGTGTAGCGTTGGGTTCCAGGCACACATCCTGGATTAAGGTATTGGTAACCGTTGGAAAGTCCTGACAAATGGAAACAACGTAGTCAACTTTGCTCGCTGGGTGCTGTCAAGGTGCTGTAGATAAGAACTCAAGTCTGCTAGAATCTGGCTGTTGGTTAACTTGATCTCTGCAGTCTTGACGTCATCACAAGAAGATGAGTGACTCTCAATTTGGACAGGCAACACTGGAACTATCGGCAGTCTGTCAAAATAACCTTTTAGCAAATTGATGTGACAATACCTACTTTTCCTAACCCTATCAGGAGTGTTTATCACATACCCTGTCTCATTAACCCGTTTGTGCACAACATAGGGACCGAAATACCGGTTCTGTAATGAACCCCGTTTAATGGGAAGGTACAGCAGCACCTTATCCCCTGGTTTAAATTCCCGACTCCTAGCCTTCCTATGAAACACTGATTTTATTTTGCTCTTAGCATAGCTCAGATGCTTCCTAGCTAGTTCGGTCGCCTGTCACAACCTATCTCTAACTCTCCCTACATAAATCAGCAGGTTTTCGGCATTATCCTTGTCTAACCAACTATCTTTTACCAATTTGAGAGGGCCTCGGGCTGAATGCCCATAGACCAACTCAAATGGGGTGAATCCTAAGGATTCTTGCTTAGCATCCCGTGCTGCGAACAACACGAAAGGAATTGACTGGTCCCAGTCAGTACCATTGTCGAAACAATGGCAGCGGAACATACTTTTCATGTTCTGGTGGAAACGTTCTATTGCGCCCTGGCTCTCAGGGTGGAATGCAGCAGAACGAATCTGTCGTATATCTAACATAGACAGTACTTGCTGGATCAACTTGCTCATAAAGTTTGTACCCCGGTCGCTTTGAATTTCACCTGGTAAACCCGTATACGTGAAGTACTTAAGTAGCGCACTAGCTACAACAGACGCAATAACCTTCCTTAAGGGAATCGCCTCTGGAAAATGCGTAGTTAAGCACATAATTGTTAACAAGAATTGGTTGCCTGAACGCGTTTTTGGTAATGGCCCCACGACATCTATCAACACTTTTGAAAAGGCTTCCCCAACTATGGGAACCTTCTGCAGGGGATAGGGAGGAATTAGCTGATTTGGTTTGCCCACAACCTGACACACATGACATGACATACAATGCTTACTGACATCTGCAAATATTCCCTTCCAATAAAACTCTGAGGCAAGTTTACTATGAGTTTTCTTCCACCCTAAGTGGCCAGCAAACACGTCCTCATGTGCTAACAATAACAATGACGGACGGTACTTAGAGGGCACCACAATTCTACATCTTGTCACACATTCCTCACTATCAGGCACAACCTTCTCCACACTCTTATTCATTAATACTCCCTTGTCCATATAATAACCTGACATCTGATCCTCCATCTCACCCTCAGTTAACAATGTAGTGCGAGCTGCCAACAAACTTGGATCAGCCCCCTGCTCTAGGATTAACTCTTGTCTATTACAAGGTAAGTCCTCCCTATCAAACACAACTGGTTCATTTCCCCTCTGCGGAGGATCAACAGGTTCCACCACATTTAATTCCTCAGTTGACTTATCTACCATTTTACTGATAATCTCATCCGCTCCAATGTCATGGCTCACACACGTACCAGACACATCACAAATATCCTCTGCGCCTCGTGTTACCCTTCCGGCCATAGCCCTAGTCATTACACACGCAGGATATCTAATCTCATCAACCTCATTCTCTTCTATTGGTAAAAGGCTGTCTTTAATTAACAATTGGTCACATTTTGGCTGACAACACTGACTAGTCAAATCATTACCCAACAAAACTCCTATGTTTTCAACAGGCAAGTCCTTTACAACACCCATAATGACTGGTCCCGTCACAAACTTCGAACACAAGAAAACGTTATGTAACCGGACAACCATATTTTCACCAGTAACTGAGGTTAAAGCCAAACTACGTCCTGTATCTGAATTCTCAATACCAGCTAAACACTCTGACGTTATCAGTGACTGACTACACCCAGTATCTCGATAGATTGATATTGCCTTAGGACTATATTCTTGTTTCACATCACAAACCATACCAGTGGACACATACGGGTTTACTTTCTCTGCCATGGGACTAACCATTAACTCTCTCGCTGACGGAACTGACCTCACTAAACCGACCACTTGCGCATTATCGCGTTTCCTTTTAAAACAGTCCCCGACAAGATGGTTATCCTTTTTACAGTAACTGCAATGTGGACGAAAAGTTCGTGCATCGGCTGATAATGCAGGTTTATCCTTACTTTGCCCATCAGGTGCATTCCTTGCCTGATTAGCTGACCAACTAGAAGACTCTCTCCGACAGTTACTTTCCCGGGAAAAACCTGCCTGAAATTTCTTCTTATCGCCCAGTTGTATAGAGCTACCCTGTACTGGCTGAGCTTTGTGTATTAACACGTAATCATCTGCCACTATGCCTGCCTCCTCTATCTTTTTGACATCACGATCCTCTAAATGAATACGTAAGCTAACTGGTAATCCATTTTTAATGTCCTGTAAGATCAACAACTCCCGTAACTCGGTATATGACTCTACCTGATGAGAAACCACCCATTTATCAAACGTCCCTGCCTTCTTAGCCACAAACTCACTATAAGACCGACCCTGCGTTTTTCTCAACTCGCTATACCGTAACCGATAATCCTCAGGTCGTAATTCGTAAGCCCTCAACACTGCAGACTTAACTAGGTCGTACTGACTTGCTCGCTCATCACTCAATGAATTATAAGCTACGCTAGCCTTCCCTTTAAACTTAGACACGGCTAACAATGTCCACTTAGACTGCAGCCAATTTAGCTTCTTTGCGGCCCGTTCAAAAAGTTGGAAGAACATAACTACCTCCTGGTCATCAAATACAGGCACTGATCTATAAGCCTGCGACATGTTGAACCCATTTCCGGCCTCTCGTCTAACTTCTTCAGTATTCAACTTTAACTCATGTTCCACTTTTAATTTTGCTAACTGGAATGCTCTATCCCTATCTCTCTCTCTCTTCTCTACCCCTCTCTTCTCTTTCTCTCTCTCTATCTCTATCCCTCTCTCTATCTCTATCTTCTTTTTTCTCTATCCCTCTCCTTCTCGCTCTCTCTCTCCGAGCTCTATCCCTCTCCTTCTCTTCTCTCTCTCTCTCTCTCTCTCTCTCTCTCTCTCTCTCTCTCTCTCTCTCTCCCCCCCCTCTCTCTCTCTCTCTCTCTCTCTCTCTCTCTATCTTTTTCTCTATCTCTCTCTCTATCTCATCTCGCTTTCTCCTCTATCTCGCTCTCTCTCTCTCTCTATCTCTCTCTCTCTCTCTCTCTCTCTCTCTCTCTCTCTCTCTCTCTCTCTCTCGCTCATCTCTCTCTCGCTCTCTCTCTCTCTCTCGCTTCTCTATCTAATGCACGTTCTTCTCTTTCGTACTTAAGCTTTTTAAAAGCTAATTGTTGTTCCGCCCTTAACTCATTTATCTCTATCTCTGGACCAATCTCACTATCTTCCATAACAGGCCTATCACTAAAAAGTTCCTGGATAATAATTGTCTTTATATCACCTAAGGTTTTAGCTGATGTTAAATCAATTTCCCGCTCACTTGCGATTTCAACTAACTTACGTGCTCGCTTAATCTCCACTACACTGAGCGTATGCCTATCCAGCACATTCTTATCCATCTTTAGATATGACGCACTTATTATTAATTAATTTTCTAGTGAACAACGTTGCTACTTCTGGTTAATTTGTAAAAATAATTTATAAAGTCCCCATTTACAAACACTACTTTTTAAATATGCATGTCCCGTTTCAGATCCGGGACGAGCGCCCCAATTTTCACTCCTGTCACGGGGATCCTATAATACCCGTAACTGAATAAAACACGATTATCCAAATATCTCTCCTAACTGTATATCTATTAGATGTATACCTGTTTTTAGTATATACAAATATAATACTATACTCATGAAAAATTTGATGTGCAAGTAGTGGACAAGTTACATTTTGGTATTAGAGGGAACAAAATGAAAACATTTTTATAAAATTATGTTTGGCTATTACATATTATGAGATCATTTACGCAGTTATATTCATTTGATCATATTTGTCATAATATTTAGTAATTTACAAACTTGGCAATTCTTCTGACACAGTTTTATTTGCTGCTCAGAAAAGTGGGGTTTTTTCTGCGAATATATATAATGGATAAACACACACACACACACACACACACACACACGCGCGCGCGCGCGCGTATGTGCACACAAACACACATACCACACACAAACACACGCCCACACGCCCACACATACAACCAACACACAAACAATCACAGACACCACACACACACACACAGAGAGAGAGAGAGAGAGAGAGAGAGAGAGAGAGAGAGAGAGGAGAGAGAGAGAGAGAGAGAGAGAGAGAGAGAAAGGGAGAGAGAGAGAGAGACACATACACATAGGTTCTTAATCTCAAGATAATTCAGTACAAATGTAGGCATTATACAGTTTCTAATAGTGTTCAGAACGCATACACACATTGGAGACAGGGCCTCGGTAGCGCAGCGGTTAAGCCATCGGACTACAGGCTGGTAGATACAGGGTTCGCAGCCCGGTACAGGCTCCAACCCAGAACGAGTTTTTAAGGGTCAGTGGGTAGGTGTAAGTCTACTACACCCTCTTCTCTCATTAACCCCTAACCAACTAACAACTAACCCACTGTCCTGGACAGACAGCCCAGATAGTTGAGGTGTGTGCCCAGGAAATCCTGCTTGAAACTTAATTGGATATAAGCACGAACATATGTTGAAATGAAAGAGACAGAAAGGCAGAGAGACAGACACTGTCTGTCGGGCACATACTTGTAACCCCACATAACTAAGTGCAACACTTTCGTCTCTGGATTTGGCGTGCACGTTACTGTTGTTAAAACACCATTACACCTTTAAGGTATGTTCCACCCTGGTGGATCATGCGGATCGGCCTTTCTACCCCCAAAGTCCTGCCTCCCCCCCCCCCCCCCCCCCGCCCCAGTGCAAGCACGCCTACTACATATACAAAGCTAGTATCACTAAATAACTGTTATTAGTATATTTCGGTAAACGAACTAATAGCTCTATTAATTACCCCGCTATTATCACTATCTTTTGGATTGTCTCTTTAAAGCGTCAATATTAAATCGCTTTTTGATTTGTGACTTCATTAATGCTCGAATATAAGTTGTCCTGTCAATGTGATTAACTCAAAATATCAGGTGTCAACAAACGCCAAACGCTATAAAACGGTAAAAGTCTAACGCTATAGGACTATAGAACTCAAACACCACAAGACTCTGACGTGACGCTTAGAGCATCCAAGTCTACACTTCACTGTAAGTAACGTATATGTTATTATACACACACATATATATGAAACATAGTTTTAAAATGAAGTTATATATAGTCAAACTTTGATAATTCAAACTTCGATCTCTCGAAACCTTTGATCTGTCAAACTGAAGCGACGGTCACGGCCTAATTGTTATACGAACTAGTAATAACGGCCTTTGAAATCTGAAAATTTTGCTGGAAATTATTTAGCATTGGCGTATATCGATTCTGATAAACAAAGCAGGAATGTACGAGTCTTATGAATGCCAACATTTAATAAATTTATTTTTGACCATATATTGCGTTTTGTTGTAGGTGATAATTTTTCATCATGGAGATGATCTTTGTTATTGGTCTGTTCTTCCTTGTTGCAATGGCTTTGGCGAGCCAAGCAAATCACAACGTGAGTTTATAATATAGGCCATTTTCTAATGAGGTTTATATTATATTTTTATTATATTTTATTTATTTATTCATTTATTAGAATTTATTAAAGTAATTAGATGCTGGCACTGTGTGCCAAACATTTACGCATGAAAGTGTGACATGAAGCGCTGTGCCTATAATATACCAGGAGCCAATTTCACAACACATCGTAAGTTTATGTCTACGACTAGCAGTTATACCGATCGTGCATTTGCACGTGTTTGGCGTCTATTTTGAAGCAGAAAATTGCATCATTACGGAAGCTGGAGTATTTTAAGGACAAAAGATAATGAAATATGTGTTCTTCAAACTATATATGTTGAACTATAATAATAATAAGAATTGTGATTTAGTCGTAGATTTACGTTTACGTGCAAAACTAGGCTTACGATTTTTTGTGAAATTGGGCCAAGCTTACGTTTTGTCCAGGTAACATACATTGTGAGACATTATTTTGTTTTGTTTTAAAGCAAATAAAATAACATCACATATGGGATATGATAAATGGAATGACGTGAAAGGGGAATTTTATATCACGATTTTAAAGGCGCAGACCCTAGTTTCAGCTCGTGCAAACAGACACTAACTGTATCACAACAGAGTAGATCAGAGTCTGTGACGTTGACAAGGTGAAATACTCTTAAAAACAGATTAGAACTCGACTCCATAAACGTTTCTTCTCAGACGCACGTGCTTTTTAAAATTATGAAACATGTATTTTGTGATATTAAAAACACCAGGATGACCAGAAACACTTCAGATGTACGGAAATGGATAATCTAAACAACAAAAACATTGTAATGGATGATTTGAGTTATCAAAAACGTCTCTAATGATGAAAAATATGT
>NC_054712.1:51649226-51654226 GCF_016097555.1 Gigantopelta aegis | reverse complement strand
CTAAGCTTTATATTACACAAACACTCGTATAAATATAGAACAGTAAGACTACGATTTACTTCGTCAGATGACCGAAGAAACTATGTAAACTTCAAATATTGGTATAATACATGTGGTGGATAATAAAATATTTAAAGTCACATCAATCACATCAAGGTTATACAACAGAGCAGAAATAATATATTTACCAAAGTCCAAACGGACTAACGTTCCCTGGGAGCCGTCCTTTTTGCTTCTCCTCATAACTCTAAAACACTAGCTATTTATTATAAATCGAATATCGCCTGGGGTTACATCGCGGCACCGAATCTTATCATGTGAGTTTCCACCACGACCAGAGTCGGTATATTTTTCTCTAATCGTCAGACTGGCTGTCGCCATTCCGCGAGCCATCCCCTGGACATAAACAGCACTACCGGAGATATTACGTAACTACTAGCCACATGGCCTCCACACCTGCTCTGGGTGTGTATTAGAACAGCTCGATGACCATCGCGCAGAAGTATTACGTAACAAGTTGCCCACCTGGATAAGTGCAATTTGGAACTGCACACGGCCTTCTAAAACAATTAATATCGCCACAGGCGAAAACAAATTAAGAGCATGTTCCGTCACACGCAACATCGAAGTTTGTGAGCATTATAATATATAGAGGATATTCACTGGAAAAGACAATTAATAATGTAAAAAAATCGAAGTAAATTTTAATCACTATAAAGCGTATACTCGTGGATCAAATAAGTATCGTTATGTTATGTAGAAATAACATTGGTATAATGCACCTTTAATTATATGTGCTGAGTCACGTGTCATGTGTGACGTACGTATGCAGGGAGCCTCTTTCTGGGCCTTAGTACCCAGCGTTTGAATAAAATGGATGATCCTTGTCAGCGTCGTTAATCTTGTTTAATTTAACAAGTTTACTTATGTTATAAGAGATAACATAACAAGTAGTATTATACGTGGCATGGTATCTTCTACCGGTTCCTTTTAAAAGAACAAAAAAAACAAGAGATATTTTTAAAGATAATTACAAAAATACGTTATTTACTAACAAGAGATGCAATGTCGGTTATGTCTCTTGTCTGAAGTCTTTCTCTATTACGTACCGATACAAATCAATTCCCGTTAGTGATAAATTAATGAAGTTGATTTTAAAAAGTAATTAATGTATCTAATGTTGAATGGTTAAAATGCAGTTTAAATGAAATAAGTGTTGATCATAAATGTGGAATGAAATTACAAATTATCAAGCATGTTTGCATCTATTGTCAGTCTAGGGATTACGGCCCCTTTCTTTTTTGACTCTTTTTTTCACAACTGGTACATCAAACGCTGTATCAAGTTTATGAAAAAGGGCGTTCAAAATTCCCCTTTCTATTATTTAAATCAGACGGATGGAAACGCTATAATTTTATTTGCACAGTACCAAATGAAATCTCAATGTGGCTTAAAATATTATATGCAATATATCAACGAATATATGACTAATAAATATAAATAGTCAACTGTCACAACAACGTATTGACTGCAGTACATTCTTTAGTTTGCTGCAATGTTTAAGATGTTATCAACTAACAGAGACTTTTTAACGATTGTAATTACATATCAAATATATTTTTCTGCATAAAATATTAGTGGCTGTAATTTAAACGTGTTTCTGATCGTTCTAATATTTGTATTAGGTTAAATTTCATTTTATTTCCTACAATATTTTTTTTTTACAAAACCCAGTTAGGGCTTCATACAAATATTAAGACGACTAAAATACATCGAATATACAGACACTGATATTCTAAACAAGAAAATATATTTAATATGTAAGTTTAATCGTAGAACTATTTTATTAATCGGAAACATCTTACAGTGCAGCAAACTCAGGAATGTCCCTTTAACAAACATCATTGCTTGTCTTGTTTAGTGTTTACCGAGGGGAGGTCGATGTCACAACAACAATCAGTGTTGCAGCCAGCGATGCAGACAAAGAGGAGGGAATTCCAACAGAAAGGAATGTCACTAAGTACTGACATGGGATTACCTCCCCTACAGCTAACTCTTCAGTTCAGTCGAACGAAAATGTTATGCGGTGTTCGTAATTACTGATTTTAATAAAGTACACTTTGAAAATAAGTTTGTCGTATGTTATCCTAACGTTTGCATTCCTGCATTACTATTGAAGCTACAATGTGACCTCCCCGTTTTAAAACATGTATTACAAGAGTGAATTAGAAACACACACAGACAGACACACACACACATATGCACACACACGCGCACAAACGCATTCAGCCGCACATGAAGACAGACTATCTGTCCCTCGCACTATATTTATATCCATCCCAACTTTCGGGAGGGGGGAAGGGAGGGGAGGGGCAACCCATTCCGCCTCGGCACTCTTCACATCCGTGATACATTGCAAGTAAAATATATTGTCAATGTCACAGTTTTGATATTTAGATTTATATCATCATTATTAAGAGCAATATTGAAATTATATATGTACATCCATCAACAATATAATACATATCAAAATGTATACATACACGATAAATGCATTTTAGTATCTACAAATATATATGCCCATGTCTCATGTATACTTGTATATACTGAAAACCCTTCCTGCGCATGTATCAGACAAGGGTTATGTTTTACGGTTATGAACGAATTGTTTTTGGTCATTCGTAAACATTATGGCACGACTTTCACAACTTATATTGACGTGATTATTTTTAACCGCGAGTGTAGATATATAAGAATTTGAATGAAAGGTGCTACAGCAGAACATTATTTGCTGTCTAGGATCCATCTACTGCGACATTTGATCGAGAGTATAAGATAGGAAACTCGCTGCCGTCACATAAGTTGTCCTTATCGTAATAGCAACAAGGTGCATTATACACATGCATATATTAGTATATATACATAATTGCCCAATTGCTATGTAAACTAAGCAGGCTTTGAAAGCAATGTTAGATTTATAAAATTCAAATTTCGAAAACTAAAATAAAACCCTCTATCTCTCAAACCAGATTTTGGTACCACCATAGACATTTAATGTACATTCGGGTTCGGGTAAATTATTAACATGTGCATTTGCCACTAAAGCTTCAAGCATGTCTGTCCCGGGGCCGAGCTCTGGATAGCCAGAAGTCTGCTCCGGGACAGAAATTTAACGGGACAATTTTGATAATTACTCAATTAATGTGCATTGCACTTGCAAATATCGATGTGTGTGTATTGATCAAGCTATCGTTACCGGTAGTATGTTAAAAAAAAAATGAATTGTCTCGGCTGGTCATACCATACTAATAGATGATCTAGTATGTAGGCCATATTTAAATAGTTAAGAATAGATTACCAATAAACATGCTCAATAAATCATTCGTGTCTGTATAGTATATGCAAAACACCATTTAGGGTTACGATTAAGATACAAAACGTATGTAAAATATTTATTGATGAATTACGAGTTCAGAAACGTTTTTTGAATATGACAAAATGTAACTAGCGTCTTACAAAGAAGCCTTGTTCGGTTGAAGACACTCAATGTTTGTTAAAAAATGGAGTGCAGAATAAATACAATAACCGGTTACTGCCTTAAAGGGACATTCCTGAGTTTGCTGCATTGTAAGATGTTTCCGACTAATAAAATACTTCTACGATTAAACGTACATATTAAATATATTTTCTTGTTTACAATATCAGTGTCTGTATAATCAATGTTTTTCTGGTGGTCTTAGTATTTGTAAAAAGCCCAAACTGGATTTTGTCCTCAAATAATTTCGTACGTACGGAAAAAATGTGTTTAGGAAATAAATGAAATTTAACATAGAACTAATATTAGAACGATCAGAAACATGTTTAATATACAGCCACTAATATGTTATACAGGAAAATATATTTGATATGTAATTGCAGTCGTTAAAAAGTCTTTGTTGGTTAATAACAATTTAAACCTGCAGCAAACTCAGGAATGTCCCTTTAAGATATCAGTTTTATCCTACTCGGGTCGAATGACAAATGCTGCGAGGTTTTGCCAAGCAACATTAACCATTCTGACCTTCACAGGATAAAGCCGATATCTCAAAGCAATAACCAGGAATAAGCAGGAATAAGGTTCCAATCATCGGCATTTTCAATATTGGTATACTTACGTAATACACATAGACAAGCATACAGTACAGTACACTTATAACGAACATGCTTAGAAGGAACTGACCATAAAGTTCCGTTTTATCTCCCTATACATTACTGAACAACTTGTGCAACAGTGTACAATGAACTACTGCTATAACGAACTAACTATCATGGTCCCTTCCGGTTCATTATGAGAGTACTGTACAGGATGTAACCCAGTGATAAGCACATGCCTGATGCGCGGTCAGTTTCCGATCGATTCTCGTCGGTGGCACATTGGATTATTTCTCGCTCCAGCCAGTGCACAACGACTTGTATATCAAAGGCCGTGGTTTGTACTATCCTGTCTGTGGGATAGTGCATATAAAAGATCCCTTGCTACTAATGGAAAAAATATAGCGGGTTTCCTCTCTATGACTGTCAAAATTACCATATGTTTGACATTCAATAGCCGATGATTAATAAATCAATGTGCTCTAGTGGTATCGTTAAAAAAAAATTCACCATGGCTAGCTCCTTTATCATAGTGGACGTAACACCACTATTGGTTTAGTGCAAAACGTTTAGTTATCGGTTTGGCGTGCATTATAAAACACCATATGTTTGAAATGTGTGGATCCGCCTCTGTGCACGCCCCTCCCGCCCGATCCCCCCTCTCCCGCTTTGCAGCATACATACTACATATAAAAGGCCAATAACACTAATATCGTGAGCTATTATTCGGCATAACAAGTCAACATTCACCACCAACTCCTTTTTTGCTTCCAATGAATCGTTCAAAAATGCTCCAAAATTAATTGAATAAATTTCCGCACAATTGTATTTGTTGACATAATCCTACAGGATATTCAAACTTCCACAGT
>NC_054712.1:51621726-51644226 GCF_016097555.1 Gigantopelta aegis | reverse complement strand
AAAATGCTGAAATTTGGTATATAGCGTAATCGTGTTCTGTTACAGATCAGGTCTGACTTTTGTGGTGTTTTCCCGATTGTTTCCATAGATACGGCCCCTAAACTTAGGAGATACAACCAATGTGTTAGGCCCGGTAGGGGACATGCATTGCTTTACCAGTGGGGCGGAACGTAGCCCAGTGCTAAAGCGATCGCTTGATGCGCGGTCGGTTTAGGATCGATCCCCGTCTGTGGGCCCCAATGTGCTATTTCTCGTTCCAGCCAGTGCTCCACAACTGGTGTAACAAAGGCCGTGGTATGTACTATCCTGTCTGTGGGATAGCTGCTAATCGAAAATAGTAACCCATGAAGTGGCGACAGGGCCTTTGTTGAACCAGTTATGGATCACTGGTCGGTGCAAGTGGTTTACACCTACCCATTGAACCTTGCGGAGCACTCACTCGGGGTTTGGAGTCGGTATCTGGATTAAACATTCCATGCCTCGACTGTAATCCGAACCCAGTACCTACCAGCCTGTTGACCAATGGCCTAACTACGACGCCACCGAGTTAACCATTGTCAATCCCTCTTTTTCCATAGTTATGTTAACTATAATGACGTTTCCAGAATTACAAATATGTTTATTTAATTTAGAAAAAGTGAGAGCAACGCTACTGTAATTTCCTGTATATAAACAAACGAATAGTTCAGCTCCCTCTGAATTTTTATGGAAGGTTCCAAATGAACTGAAAATTGTGAATATTGTAAAGGGTATATACAAAACGTCTCTAATTTTTGATAAAATAACACATGTATTCCTCTATCTACGTTTCCAAATTCCTGGCAATTTAACTGCAATATTAAAAAAAAAAGTATTTACGTATGTATGTATGTATGTATGTATGTGCTGAATAAAAATATCCATAGTCAGAAAATCATATCGTTATTTTTCTGTAATTATTTGCGAACTTTTTATACAGTGTATGTATGTATGTATGTATGTATGTATGTATGTATGTATGTATGTATGTATCTATATGGTGAATAAAAATATCCATAGTCAGAAAATCATATCATTATTTTTCTGTAATTATTTGCGAAATTTGTATACAGTGTATGTATGTATGTATGTATGTATGTATATGCTGAATAAAAATATCCATAGTCAGAAAATCATATCGTTATTTTTCTGTAATTATTTGCGACCTTGTTTTACAGTGCTTGCCCCGAGGACACAGCTGTCGGAGGAATGGCTATCATAAATGTTGCCGATATTTGGTCTGCAGACGGAACTATGACGGTCATGGCAGAACGTGTCAAAGAAGACATGGGCATGGCATGGCAAGTAGTCATTCTTTCCTTCTCTTTTTTACACACCCGTTGGTGAGAACATCATTCGTTATTTTTGATAACACATACTTGTTTACCCATGTTTGTGTGTTAACAATTTCAAGACATACGACTGGCTGCTCCTAGGTGATGATCAGGTCACCAAGCCATACACCCAATGCAAAAACAGTACGATCGAAATCGACTACAATGTGTCGTATAGGTAACCCGATAGGAATTTGTCTGTGACGTGTCAGTTATCGACAAGGGCAAAGAATGTAAATAACTTTTAGTCGAAATTTGTTTTAAAATTTGCTTAAAACCTGTTTTTTAGGATATGTAAGAAATACACTAATACATTCGTGTTCGTTAAATACCATTTACAACTCGTTCTTTAAAAACGCACCAAACTCGCTTTCGCTCGTTAGATACATTTTCAGACAACTCGTTGTAAGATACTTGGTACTGAGGTGGCACTACCAGATCATTGCTTCGTTCCCTGTCAGTGGTCCCATTGAGCTATTTCTCGTTCCAGCCACTGCACCAAACTGGTGTATATCAAAGGCCGTGTTATGTGCTGTCCTGTGCTTTGTGGAATGGTGCATATAAAATATCCATTGCTACTAATGGAACAAATTTAGCGGGTTTCCTATCTAAGACTCTTTGTCAAAATTACCAAATGTTTGATATCCAACAGTCAGTGATTAATAAATCAATGTGTTCTAGTGACGTCGTTAAACAATGCAAACTGTTGATCATTCCTTTCTTCTGTTTTCTTCTAGTGGGCATCATTGCCACAGCACTAATGATTTCTACAGATGGAATTGCAACAGAAAAGTATGGCATTAATTAACTCCCCATCAGCTAATTGTTCAGTTCTATACTGTCAAAAGAAGGTGTTGTACTATATTTGTAATTACTGATATTAATAAAGTATACTTTGAAACATATGTTCATCTGTTTTATTCTAATATTTGCAATATTGTATTTTCATTGAAACAAAAATATAGCCACCTCATTTTATAACATGGTTTACAAGTATCAGAAATATACATAAAAAAATCATCAAACACTAGCCCACCCCGACAGTCTCATAAACACGCACGCACGCATGCACACACTCACAGACACATGCATACACTCAAACGCGCATACAGCCACACAGATCACTACACACAAACTCAAACAAACACACACACACACACACACACACACACACACACAATCGCACGCTGCCCCACATAAAATCACTCTCATACCTAAACCTACCCACTCACCCACACACACGTTAACATACACCGACGCACAGAGAGTGGGAGAGAGAGAGAGAGAGAGAGAGAGAGAGAGAGAGAGAGAGAGAGAGAGAGAGAGAGAGAGAGAGAGAGAGAGAGAGACGCACACACACACACGCACACACACACACATGTATATACACACATGCACACGCATATACACACTCAAACCTGTCCTAGCGGCCAGCTGCCTTCAGCGGTCACTTGCCGTGAGCGGCCACTTCCCCCCTCCCAAACGAGTGTAAATCGGTTCCCAAATCAATAATATACCTGCATTAAGCGGCCAGTTATTATATATAAAAAGGATATCGTATCAAAACACTGAACAGTTGCAGTAAATAACCGATCTTCACACTTTACGAATACCAGTTTCCATTCAGTCCCGACATCTCTACTGTGTACCAAGACAAGACAAGACAAGACACTTAGGCCGTATTCTATGGCATATGAGACACGTGTTCAGTGGCAGGACATGGTTTACAGGAACAAAAGTAGTAGTAGTAGTAGTACAGATATAATACAAATGCGAAAATGAGTAAATGTGATATTTTATCAGTGGTATATAAATATAGCTTATGATGTAGTGAATAATATACTATATATTTGCTACATATAAACTTTGGTGTGGGTGTGTACGAAACATAACATCCATGAAACCATTTCGAGATCTTAATTATACACGGCAATGGAGGTGAGAAACATACACTGCTCAAAAGTAAGTATGACTCTGGAATGCACCTAATTGCTGTTTGAAAAGTTGTTTCAATGGATCAATTAATCAATTTAAAAGCGCAGACCCTAATTTCAACGCGTTGAAATGGTTATTAGCTTTAGTTAATCGACAAACCTGCAACACATCTGGGTAAATTTATGATAGAGTAAAACTAAAATCTGTGATGTTTAAACAGGGACATATCGTCTAAAAATAACTAGAGCTTTCTCGATAATGATTACTTATCAGACGAATATTATGCGGTTTTAGAATTATAAAAAAGGTATATCGGAATATTATTACAAAATCCTGGATGACTAGAAGCACTGCAGGTGCCCAAAAATTAATACTGTAAATAATAAAACGTAAGTAATTCTAATTTAAATTATCAAAAACAAAAACACCTTCTATAGAACAATTCGCTGTAGCGTTTAAAAACTAGGATCTGTCACTTTAAAAGTAATTCTAATTTGGATTATTGAGCAGAAAAAGTCGTTTACGAGAATTGTCAAAGGGGGAAACGAGATAGACTCAGTCTTAGTAGCGTTTTGCGACTAATGTTTTCGTTCTGTACAAGCCAGGGTTCACTGGTTGGTTGTATGGGTGAAGGGCGCGACGTAGCCAAGTGGTAAAGCGTTCGCTTGATGCGCGGTCAATCTGGGATCGATTCCCGTTGGTGGGCCCATTGCTCTTCGAATGGTGTAACAAAGGCCGTGGTATGTACTATCCTGTATGTGGGATGGTGCATATAAAAGAACCCTTGCTACTAACCGATAAATATAGCGAGTTTCTTCTCTAAGAGTATATGTCAAAATTACCAAATATTTGACATACAATAGCTGACGAATAATAAATCAAGGTGCTCTAGTGGTGTCGTTAAACAAAAAACTTTAAAGGTAATTCAATTTAGATTATTGAGCAGAAAAAGTCGTTTACCAAATTTTCATAGGACTAAATGACATAAACTCAGCCTTAATAGCAAGTGTGCGACTGGCTTTCGGAAAGCAAGTTCACTGGTTTCCTATATGGATGAAGGAAGAACGTGGCGGTTAAACCATCGGACTACAGGCTGGTAGGAACATGGTTCGCAGCCCGGTACCGGCTCCAACCCAGAGCGAGTTCTTAAGGGTTCAATGGGTAGGTGCAAGGCCACTACACCCTCTTCTCTCTCACTAACCAACTAACCACTAACCCGCAGTCCGGAACAGACAGCCTAGACAGCTGATATGTGTGCCCAGGACAGCGTGCTTGAACCTTAATTGAATATAAGCACGACAATAAGTTTCAATGAAATGTTGATTTCTTTGCTGACCAGGATTCTGGTCAGGTCTATTAAGTGCACTAGGACCATGTTGATGTTGGTTAACTGATACCCGGAGTGTTACTGAAGAGGGTACAAATGAACAGTAAGAACAGATCCCCCATACCGGTATATTTGGGATTTGAGTTCTTGATTGTCCTTCAAGGTCGTTCCGTTGCGTGCTTTCTGTATAACGAACGGGATCATCAGACAGAATCGTGTCTCAAGAATTAGACGGGGTGTACCTGTCCAAAATGTTTCAACTGCCAACAATGTCCCAGCTATTAAAGGCGCAGACCCTAGTTTCAGCCCGTGAAAATGGCCACAGAGTTTAGTTAATCTACAAACCTGTAACACATCTGGACAAGGTTACAAAGAGTGAAACACGAGTCCGTGACGTTGGCACAGTGAAATACTCCAATGAGCTCTGTCCAGTGCCAGTTTTGATTTAATAAACTAATCTGGGAGTGGCAGTCTTTTTTGTGGCGAAGCAAGACTGATGACATCTGTAGTAATGGCACTGGATAGAGATTCTTATTTTGCAAAATACCCATATATATATATATATATATATATATCACTTATATAATACCTTAAGTTTTCAGTGAAATCAAAGTATGTGATATTTTTCAAAGCACATACTTTACGAATTTGATAGCTTTGCAAATTAGATGTAAATTAATCGAGGTCACGGCATTAATGATGTGTGTGTGTCTGTGTGTGTTTCTATTTCATACTTGTAATATATGTTTTAAAACTGGGAGGCCGCATTGTAGCTTCAATGGCAATGCGGGACAGCAAAGATTAGGATAACATACGACAAACTTATTTTCGAAGTGTACTTTATTAAAATCAGTAATTACAAACACAGCATAACATTTTCGTTCGACTGAACTGAAAAGTTAGCTGTAGGGGAGGTGATCTCATGTCAGTACTTAGTGACATTCCTTTCTGTTGGAATTCCCTCCTCTTGGTCTGCATCGCTGGCTGCAACACTTATTGTTGTTCTGACATCGATCTCCCCTCGGTAAACACTAAAACAAGACACGCAATGATGTTTGTTAATGAAGCCTCGGGATATATGTTTAATTTCGGTAATACGAAAATAGCTAAAGACACTTTATATACATGTCGCACTAAACCAAATAGCATCTGGTTGCGTTCCAGTCTTAAGTGAACCAAATTGTTCGTAGCACAGTTAATCCTACCAGTCGTGTTATTGGTGATCTTTGTGACAGGAATGTTTGTCAAAAAATAATGTTATCTTTTTATTTTTTCGCCCATCAGGGAATCGATCCTAGGACCCATTAAACATCAAACACAACAAAATTATATGACGCATTGCTGAACACACAGAGTAAAGCAATACTGTCTCGCACCTTGGCAGCCATCTTTATGAGAAGGGGCTATTTCATTTCATTTCAACTTATTTTCGTGCTTATATCCAAATAAGGTTCAAGCACGCTGTCCTGGGCACATACCTCAGCTATCTGGGCTGTCTGTCCAGGACAGAGGGTTAGTTGTTAGCAAGACAGAAGAGGGAATAGTGGTCTTTAAAACTTGATCTGGGTGGGAGCCGGTACTGTGAACCCAGTATCTACCAGCGTTATGTCCGATGGCTTAACCACGACACCACCGACACTTGTGAAGGGGCTATTACAGGCAATTGCAAATGATGTTTTAGAACATCCTTGGACTATTGGTCTAACAAATAAATCAACCGTCATTGAAGTGATTGGAACCACAGACAGTCCAGCGCTCTACCAACTGAGCTAATAGGGAAACCTCCACTAACTACTGCCTGTAGGAGCACTTTATACCAGCACTATTACCCTGTTCTGTTGTAGGTGGTCAAATGATAAAAACAATACCATAAACTGAAGTTTTAATGTTAAATTAGATAGTTGACCATTTGTGTTTAGGGCTGTAAGGGGTGGGGTTGGGGTGGTGTCACTATAATTAAGTTTTGTCTGTATGCACTTTTGGGTTTGCGATTTGAGCCATTGCATATTGAAAGAATACGTTTACATGTCTAGTTGTTTCGTGTATAAAGTAAAGAGATTTATGTTTAAAAGTCGCCGTCCTGTATTTGATGTCGTTGTTAAAGGGACATTCCGGCGTTTGCTGTAATTTTAAGATGTTATCGACTAACAGAGACTTTTTAACGATTGTAATTACATACCGGTATCAAATATATTGTTGTGTATAAAATATTAGTAGCTGTATATTAAACGTGTTTCTGATCGTTCTAATATTTGTATTGGGTTAAATTTCATTTCTTTCCTAAAAAATACTTTTTTCGTACGTACGAAATTACAGAAGACAAAATCCAGTTTGGGCTTCTTACAAATATTAACACGGCCATAAACACATTGAATATACAGACACTGATATTCTATCTAAACAAGAAAACATATTTAATATGTAAGTTTAATCGAAGAAATATTTTATTAGACGGAAACATCTTACAATGCAGCAAACTCAGGAATGTCCCTTTAAATGTTTTCGAAACGTGTGACTGCCCCTTTAAAAGAAGAACATTAAACCATGCGATAAAATAATTAGTGGGAGACAGGGGACTACTTACCTGGCCATTTCCATTTGACGCGTCCTTCCGTGGCCGTGTGGCCGCTGCTTGCAGACCAAATGCCCACAACAACGAAAGACGGTCTTTGAGTGGCATCGGTTCCCCCGGCGCAAGCACTATAAAACAGTTTCACGTGTAATTACAACACGCACACACAATAGTTTAGCCACGTAAGGGTTAACAACAAATTTATGTCCTTACTTTAAACAATCAAGCCCGGCACGCATCGGCCACTGATATTTGACACATTCATTTATATTAAAAAAAGGGAATTTCCTCCTCGATGTGATCATTGTGAGTGTACACTGACTGTGCGCTACATTTTGATTGAGTATGACAAAAAACCCATATATTCGGCAACATAAATGTTTTGGAATCGTTTAAATTCCCACCATAATTAGTTTTGAATTTTGTAAGACAATTATATCTCTGTACAAAATTTAAAAATATATTTACCTTGAATTTAGTATTTTACAAAATTTTAAAATATACTTACCTTGATATTTGTATTGTATTTATTGTACGTTTCCCATAGCTCTTTATACTGTGTTTTAACAATTATATAATTTTTGGTTTCTAATTAAATTAATCATATTGATGTACCTACCCTGTCTGAAACCCAGTAGCCGATCTCTATTTATGTACTAGGTGTCGTAAAACATACACACATTCATTAAGTGTGAAACATTCAGATTTGAAATCCAAAGGAACAGATTTTCCAAACAAGTTTAAAATGCATTACGATTGTCATGCTATGGACATTTTTAAACACCTACATTTGGTCGTGCACAGCAGTAATTTAATATTGTATTGAAACGTTTACAGAAACGTTGTATATCCTGGTTTTCGATACGATAAGCGAAATACTAAATTATAATAAAAAAACAATACTTCATATATACAATAATAATCAAATCACATTTATTCTGAAAAAGAAAACCCGCAATAATAATCTCTTATGAAACCTAAGCCTCCGTCCAGAAAATAAGACACTAAGACATACTTATATTCGGGTACACGTTTTGAAATTTGTAAGCGTTTATCACAGTTGTACGATATAATTTGCACTCCTCTGGATTTGCACTCCCCAGTCAACACTATACCTTGAATAAGCACTCCCCATTGCATAGTATACATGTAGTGTACACTCCCTCAGCCAATGTTATATGGGTTTTTTATAAGCATGTGTGTGTGTGTGTGTGTGTGTGTGTGTGTGTGTGTGTGTGTGTGTGTGTTTGTATTTGTTTGTTTCTGAGAGAGAGAGAGAGAGAGAGAGAGAGAGAGAGAGAGAGAGAGAGAGAGAGAGAGGGGGAGGTTTGGGGGGGGGGGGGGGGAGGGGGGAGTGAGAACTAAGTACTTACCGTTCTCGGTTGGCACGTTCTATGTCTGCTGTTACCCCTATGTTTACAGAGCATATTTCGACAACAATGGTATTTGCCGTGTATCTCACATATGTGTCCAGGAGGTAAGCACTGTAAAACAATGTCACATAAATATGCATTTTACATATGTAACTAGAGGCAAATTACGTTGTGACAGGAAAACGTGCGTTCGTACATTAATCCGGTATATTTGCTGCTACCATACGATACTGTAAATGGTAGGTAACCTGGGCCCCGTTCTAAAAAGCAATCCTAGAGTAAGATTACCTTAATAGCATAGCTACCTCATGCACTTAACGTGATCATAGCGCTCAGATCGCTTCGTGGAACAGGGCCCTGGGCCCCGTTTTACGAAGTGATCTTTGCGCTAGGACCACATTGCGTTCATAACTACCTTGTACACTTAAGGTGGTCTTAGCGCTGGGATCAGGTGTTTTAAAATTTAAAACATGATCGTCACGAGAGAATAGTTTTTTATAAAACTAAATTATAATACCTATAGATTATTATAATGTATTATTTAGCATGTCTCCTTTAACGAGGGGGTGGGACGTAGTCAGGTGGTAAAGCGCTCGTCTGATGCGCGATCGGTCTAGGATCCTACAACCAAACATTCACCAAATGCATAACATATAGAATTTTCCAAAATCTGATATGACAATCTTTTAGTTTAGTTTAGTTTAGTTTAGATCTCTTTCCAGTTTATTCATAGCATTAAATTCTCAACTTAATTAGTCGAATATCCGATGGAAATGACGAGCGAATATTGGATACTAATTAAACAACGACTGACTCATCAGATTAACGGCGGTTTTTTAACCGTTTGAACTGTGAACTCTGCATAACCCCCAGAAAGCAAGTTACGACAGAAACCAAATAGTGACTAATAGCTAATCTAGCTGTATGTTATGATTGCTCGCCGCCTAGTATTACTGAATTTCAATATCACATTATTAAAAAACCCTAAAATAATATGATCAATCAAATATATATATGCGGAAGGGACTCATACAGAAAACCACCCTATGAGTTCACAAGTTTGTTTGTTGTTGTTTTTTGTTGTTGTTGTTGTTGTTGTTGTTTTTTGTTGGGTTTTTTTTTGTTTTTTTTGGGGGGGGGGGGGGGGGGGGGGGGGGGGGGGGATTGTGGGAAAGTGGTTGCATTTTAGCATTGTGAAACTAACAGTATTCAGCTTTAAACGAGTTTGGGACTGCCGACAGAATGGATTCAGGTGGATGTATTTATCAACACTCGGACTCGTTACAATAATAATAATTAAATAGGCACATATATATTTGTACAGGTTATATATAGAGGTTGTACAGGTTATATATAGAGGTTATTACCAGAGTGTATTTCGGTATCGTCAATATCATATATTAGGAATAAAAATTATATTATATGAGCCTCTGTCTAGCATAATACATTATTTTTATTCCTAGTATATGATATTGACGATACCGAAACACACGAGGGTAATAATCTCTTTATCATATAAGCTTAATACAACGTGTTTTTGTAAACTGTACTCGCAACTTTAATTCGAGTCCGCCATCATTAGATATTCAAATGACGTAAGAATATGTGGCACGGTGTCTTTTTGAATGGAAATTACGTCAAACTCGAATGACGCCATTTTAGATGTTCTTCCATCAAAATAAATTAGTACTTTACGTTTTTTGATTGTTTTTTTGTTGTTGTTTTTTCTGAACTCTGGGCAGCTTTCAGTGTACAATTGCTACTGAAATGTTTTTATTTGATGTCTATGAATGCATACATCAATAATGGAGTGTCACCGTAGTACGTTTGCTTAAATGTCAATAAACATAGTTCCGTGACCACGATTAATTTATATCGAATTTGCAAATATCACATACTGTACTTTATGGCACTGAAATATATATATATATATATATATATATATATATATATATATATATATATATATATATATATATATATGTGTGTATGTGTGTGTGTGTGTGTGTGTGTGTGTGTGTGTGTGTACGTATGTATGTATGTATGTATGTGTATGTATGTGTGTGTGTGTGTGTGTGTATGTATGTATATATGTATGTATATATTTCTTCTAACGTTTTCAATATTTCGATTTTACAATTGAATAAATAATGGTATTCATCTCGAATATATGTATTGCATGTTAAATTGTTTGCAATTGTTTTCTTTGTTACTGTTAAACCATCTGCCTGTTCTGAGCGGTAATCTCAATTTTAATCTCTTTTCGTACGGTAACCTCGTCAATAGGTATCGAAGCAAAAAATCGTTTTGGATAATGTATAAAATTCGTTCTGAGAAGAGTTTGTAATATTTGTAAAACCACTGTTTTGTGTGAATCGATAACAAACTTTTTGTTTTACTTCTTGTTTATAGGATTTGAACTCGCCATATTGATTAGTGTAAATGAACCCCATTCATGTGCTATCGATTTTGTTGTGTCGTAATGAATTTTAGCCACCCACATCAGACAACACTAATACTACTATTCTATGAAACTCGAGTCATGATTTATGTTCTTTGATATCCAATAGCCGATGATTGATTAATCAGTGTGCTCTATTCGTGTCGTTAAACAAAACAATTGTTTTTATTTATGTTCCCGAATGAATGAATGAATGCACGTGACAGGCAGCATCCAGAACTGATTAGAATTTTAAAAAACACCCGCATTATCTAGCTCATTTAGAGTCATTTTCCTTATACGACCTAAAACTCTTGATATTCGTATACTTAAAAATACTATTCGAATAGCAAATTAGCGAGTGAATATACGAATGTTCGAGTATTCGGACCGATCACTAATGTTAATGATTAGCACAAATGAACCATGACAACCAACATAAACCCCTAGCCAAAACCAGCTGCGATATGTGTTTGTCTTTCTGATAGTCGTATCGGGTTTCTGTTTGCAAACATTGTACTTGTCGGAAACATAAATGTAATGCTGTCACGGGGATTCTATAATTCCCGTAACTGAATAAAACACGATTATCAAAATATCTCTCCTAACTGTATATATATTAGATCTCTCTGTAACAGGCTGTTAAACCCTAGTATGGCTCGTCTCTAGGTATGATCAGAGATACGATCTTATATAAAGTATATATTATTATAGCACGTTAGTTCTCTAGAAACACAACAAAAACACAATACACTTTGGAATCTGTATTAATCTACGCTGACAAATGTACAGCCGTAGTAGTTCATTAATAACAGCAATAATAACAACCCAGAACTGATCACTTAATTAGTTAATCTCTAGGTGTCTAGTTACACAATATGAGAATCACTTCACCGTTACACCACACCCACACGTGTGATAATTGAGAAACGCTTCCAGGAGAAGTTAATTAATAACGGAATTACAACACCATTCCTAACTGGTTAATTTTTAATTAACCCTTACTACTCGTTCAGTAACGTGTGATAATTTAGGAACGCTTCCAGGGGAACTTCATTAATAAAGGAATTACAGCTCTATTCCTAACGGGTTAATTTTTAATTAACCCTAAATACTCATTCAGTAACCTTGTGACACAGAATTAATATTGGTACCTATCACAATAAAGACAATAACCTACAGTGTACCTAGGTCCTCTAGGATGACTGGCTAAGCTTTATATTACCAAATACTCATATAATGTTAGAACACGGCCCTCTAACACAATTAAAATCGCCACAGGCGAAACAAATTTATGAGCATGTACCGTTACCGTCACAAATGCTATAAGTGAATACAATCAAACTAGAGGTGTTTGGAATCAGATTTAAGAAACTATGTCTTAGACTTATTTAGCAACCCTTTCATCGACCAGAAATTTTGAAACTGACAATTTATAATACCTTGATAACATTTGATAATTTAAACACACGTTGACTAATCAAACTTTCTTGCACACCCGTTAGTAAGAACATCATTCGTTATTTTTTATAACACCTAGATCTACTTGTTAACACATACTTGTGTTAACATTTTAAAGACATACTACCCGCTGCTCCTATGTGATGACAAAGTCGCCAATGCCATAACCATCCAATTAAAAAAAAACCGATCGAAACGATCACTCTGTGACGTACAAGTTAACCTGGAATTGACTTGACTGTGATAGACAGACACAGACACAGACAAACACAGAGAGAGAGAGAGAGAGAGAGAGAGAGAGAGAGAGAGAGAGAGAGAGAGAGAGAGAGAGAGAGAGAGAGAGAGAGAGAGAGAGAGAGAGAGAGAGAGAGAGAGAGAGAGAGAGAGAGAGAGAGAGAGAGAGAGAGAGAGAGAGAGAGAGAGAGAGAGAGAGAGAGAGAGAGAGAGAGAGACTTACGCCATCGTCTTCAGTTCTTATTTGACACGAGCGACCTCTAATGAACTCCTTTTGTCTGCAGACCATATATCCACAACATTTTAATTTGATATTTCCACCACAGTCTTCCCTTTTGTGTAAGCACTGTAAAATAATTTTACATATAGGCAAAACGATTATAATGTGTTATTAAATAAAAAACAACAAACATGTATCAAACTATTATAATTCAACGCTTTAGCAGCAGTTAAAATAATTGATGACTTTTTTTTTGAAATCGCAACATAGACAAAATAACAGGCGAGGAGGTGGTCATGCCCCCCTCCCGCATACACCCCTCTGTCTCTGTTGTTGTGCTCATAAGGCTTGAAATTCAACAGTTTCTCGGGAAGGCATGCCGCAGAACACCCCTAAACTGTTTGGTCGCATAAATGCATGTAGTTCGTTTCCACAGGACACCAGTACGTGCATGTGTGTGTGCACATAGGAGAGACTAAGAGGTGGGGAGGAGAGAGAGAGAGAGAGAGAGAGAGAGAGAGAGAGAGAGAGAGAGAGAGAGAGAGAGAGAGAGAGAGAGAGAGAGAGAGAGAGAGAGAGAGAGAGAAGGGGAGAAAAAGACAAAGTGAGAGATAAGGACAAGAAGAGATTTAGCGAAACACAGTGAGAATGGAGCGAGAGTGAAACAAAGAGGGAAGGAGAGGCAGGAGAAAGATGGAGAGAGAAAAGGAAGAGTGAAATACCAGACAGATAGACATAGGGGCAGAGAGAGACAGACAGACAGACCGATAAAGAGAGACTGACATACATACAGACAGACAGACAGACAGGCAGACAGACAAAGAGAGACTGACAGACAAAGTACTACTTACTCCATTGTTGCCTGGAGTTCTCGGTTGACACGAGCGACCTCTGCCGACCTGCCGTTTGCTACAGACCATATGGCCACAACATTTTAAGTTGGTATTTCCGCCACAGTTGTCCCCGTTTTTTAAGCACTGTAAAATAATTATATATATATAGAAACATGATTGCACTGTGATACAACATACACTTTTCAAACTATTAAATGATTGCTATGTGCGGCGGTAAAAATCGCAACATGGACCGCGGAAGAGCGGGGGAACATGGCCCCTAACCTCTCCTAACTGGCTTGACCCTCAAAGCGAGAGAGCGAGAGAGAGAGAGAGAGGGGGGAGGGAGAGGATGAGGCAGAGTGGGACACAGAGAGGAAGGATTAGAGAAGAATAGAAATACAGAGATGGAGAGAGACAAAGAAAGAGAAAGTGCATGAGAGCGACACAGAAAGAGACACATATAGAGATATAGACAGAGAGAGAGAGAGAGAGAGAGAGAGAGAGAGAGAGAGAGAGAGAGAGAGAGAGAGAGAGAGAGAGAGACAGAGAGACAGAGACAGACAGAGACAGAGACAGACAGACCAGACAGAGAGAGAGAGAGAGAGAGAGAGAGAGAGAGAGAGAGAGAGAGAGAGAGAGAGAGAGACACACACACAGACATACAGACAGACAGACAGATGGAGAGACAGATAACTACTTACCGGTCTCCTCTGGCAGGTGTTAACGTTGCTGTTGCCTCGTTGTCTACAGACCATATTTCGACAACAATTATAGATACCATTTTTTCACACACGTGTCCGTAAGGTAAGCACTGTAAAACAATATCATGTGTAACTGCAGGCGAATAAACAGTGCAACAGTGAAACCGGTGTCCGTACCGTTAAACATTCAGGTTAGAAATCTGATAAAAACTAATTGATGAAACAACTTTCTAAGACGTTAAATACGATTCTCAGACAATGGAGATTCATTTCATATTTAGGCCTGGAGCCATTTTGTTTTAAACTTCTAATTGGAAATTCATTTATTATGATGCATTAAAATATGTTTTAGTTTTTTCGTCCTCTTCTAATTCAAATAGAAAAGTTCATAGCCGTATTACCCCACAATCCCCCCTGTCATGGAGACATCCACCGGAGAATCCGTCACTCTTCAAGAGAGGTAACTCCGTGGTACTTGTATTAAAGTTAAAGGTACAGACCCTAGTTCAACCCATAACAATGGACACTAAGTTTGGTTAAGTAACAAAGCTGTAACACATTTGGATAACGTTACAATAGAGTGAAACAAGAGTCTGTGAAGTTGAAACGGTGAAATGTCGCTAAAAATAGACTAAAACTCGAATCCATAACTGTTACTTCTCAGACGCACGTGCGTTTCTAAATATATTTTAAAAAATGCATTTCGTGGTATTAGAGACACCGGGATGACCAGAAAAACTTCGGTTGTACGGAAATGGATAATCTAAACAATAAAATATAAGTTAAGTTTGATTTTAGTTATTATAAACGGCTCTAATAGTGAAAAATGTGTTGTAGTGTTTAACAACTGATGTCTGTCCCTTTAAGGATTTTCAAAATCCAAAACATATAGCATAAGAGAATACTTACTCCATCATTTGCAGTTCTTTTTTGACACGAGCGACCTCTGGCGAACTCCCGCTGTCTGCAGACCATATATCCACAACATTGTAATTTGATATTTCCACCACAGTCGTCCCCTTTGTTTATGCATTGTAAAATAATATTACATTTGGAAAACAAAAACGGTATTCTTACAATTATCAAACTGTTGCCATTTGTATTACCTTGTAGAGTAGTCGAAATGCTTGCGCTGTACCGGTAATTAATAGTGTATTACTTACGTTAGATTTTAATTTTATCTTTGGTTGGGTTTGTTTTCATTAGTATGTAAAGAAAGCCAATAATGGATATGAATTTTATATTATATTAATACAACAATAATATATATATATTTTTTAATATAAAATAAAAAAACCTATGCTTTAAATAACGGAACAGGACAATAGTAACAATACAGGTGATAATTCCTGTTTTGGCTGATACAACAATTGTTTTTAAAAAATAAGTTAGATAGCAGTTTCTTGTTAAAATGTTATGAGATTTGGTATGTTTTTAGAAATTAACATGACTTTGTTGCTTGCTGACTTATATCTACTTTCGTGCTATACTTCCTATCAAACATTGATTTTATTTTGCTCTGAGCATCGCTCAGATGCTTCCTAGCTAGTTCGGTCGCCTACCACAACCTATCTCTAACTCTCCCTGCACAAATCAGCAGGTTTTCGGCATTATCCTTGTCTAACCAACTATCTTTTACCAATTTGAGAGGGCCTCGGGCTGAATGCCCATAGACCAACTCAAATGGGGTGAATCCTAAGGATTCTTGCTTCGCATCCCGTGCTGCGAACAACACGAAAGGAATTGACTGGTCCCAGTCAGTACCATTGTCGAAACAATGGCAGCGGAACATACTTTTCATGTTCTGGTGGAAACGTTCTATTGCGCCCTGGAATGCAGCAGAACGAATCTGTCGTATATCTAACATAGACAGTACTTGCTGGATCAACTTGCTCATAAAGTTTGTACCCCGGTCGCTTTGAATTTCACCTGGTAAACCCGTATACGTGAAGTACTTAAGTAGCGCACTAGCTACAACAGACGCAATAACCTTCCTTAAGGGAATCACCTCTGGAAAACGCGTAGTTAAGCACATAATTGTTAACAAGAATTGGTTGCCTGAACGCGCTTTTGGTAATGGCCCCACGACATCTATCAACACTTTTGAAAAGGCTTCCCCAACTATGGGAACCTTCTGCAGGGGATAGGGAGGAATTAGCTGATTTGGTTTGCCCACAACCTGATACACATGACATGACATACAATGCTTACTGACATCTGCAAATATTCCCTTCCAATAAAACTCTGAGGCAAGTTTACTATGAGTTTTCTTCCGCCCTAAGTGGCCAGCAAACACGTCCTCATGTGCTAACAATAACAATGACGGTACTTAGAGGGAACCACAATTCTACATCTTGTCACACATTCCTCACTATCAGGCACAACCTTCTCCACACTCTTATTCATTAATACTCCATTGTCAATATAATAACTTGACATCTGATCCTCCATCTCACCCTCAGTTAACAATGTAGTGCGAGCTGCCAACAAACTTGGATCAGCCCCCTGCTCTAGGATTAATTCTTGTCTAATACAAGGTAAGTCCTCCCTATCAAACACAACTGGTTCATTTCCCCTCTGCGGAGGATCAACAGGTTCCACCACATTTAATTCCTCAGTTGACTTATCTACCATTTTACTGATAATTTCATCCGCTCCAATTTCATGGCTCACACACGTACCAGACACATCACAAATATCCTCTGGGTCTCGTGTTACCCTTCCGGCCATAGCCCTAGTCATTACACACGCAGGATATCTAATCTCATCAACCTCATTCTCTTCCATTGGTAAAAGGCTGTCTTTAATTAACAATTGGGCACATTTCGGCTGAACACACTGACTAGTCAAATCATTACCCAACAAAACTCCTATGTTTTCAACAGGCAAGTCCTTTACAACACCCATAATGACTGGTTCCGTCACAAACTTCGAACACAAGAAAACGTTATGTAACCGGACAACCATATTTTCACCAGTAACTGAGGTTAAAGCCAAACTACGTCCTGTATCTGAATTATCAATACCAGCTAAACACTCTGACGTTATCAGCGTCTGACTACACCCGGTATCTCGATAGATTGATATTGCCTTAGGACTATATTCTTGTTTCACATCACAAACCATACCAGTGGACACATACGGGTTTACTTTCTCTGCCATGGGACTAACCATTAACTCTCTCGCTAACGGAACTGACCTCACTAAACCGACCACTTGCGCATTATCGCGTTTCCTTTTAAAACAGTCCCCGACAAGATGGTTATCCTTTTTACAGTAAGTGCAATGTGGACGAAAAGTTCGTGCATTGGCTGATAATGCAGGTTTATCCTTACTTTGCCCATCAGGTGCATTCCTTGCCTGACTAGCTGACCAACTAAAAGACTCTCCCCGATAGTTACTTTCCCGGGAAAAAACCTGGCTGAAATTTCTTCTTATCACCCTGTTGTAAAGAGCTGTACCTGTACTGGCTGAGCTTTGTGTATTAACACGTAATCATCTGCCACTATGCCTGCCTCCTCTATCTTTTTGACATCACGATCCTCTAAATGAATACGTAAGCTAACTGGTAATCCATTTTTAATGTCCTGTAAGATCAACAACTCCCGTAACTCGGTATATGACTCTACCTGATGAGAAACCACCCATTTATAAAATATCCCTGCCTTCTTAGCCACAAACTCACTATAAGACTGACCCTGCGTTTTTCTCAACTCGCTATACCGTAACCGATAATCCTCAGGTCGTAATTCATAAGCCCTCAACACTGCAGACTTAACTAGGCCGTACTGACTTGCTCGCTTATCACTCATTGAATTATAAGCTACGCTAGCCTTCCCTTTAAACTTAGACACGGCTAACAATGTCCACTTAGACTGCGGCCAATTTAGCTGCTTAGCGGCCCGTTCAAAAAGTTGGAAGAACATATCTACCTCCTGGTCATCAAATACAGGCACTGATCGATAAGCCTCCGACATGTTAAACCCATTTCCGGCCTCTCGTCTAACTTCTTCAGTATTCAACTTTAACTCATGTTCCACTTTTAATTTTGCTAACTGGAATTCTCTATCCTTATCTCTCTCTTCTCTACCCCTCTCTTCTCTTTCTCTCTCTCTATCTCTATCCCTCTCTCTATCTCTATCTTCTTTTTCTCTATCCCTCTCTTTCTCTTCTCTCTCTCTCTCTCTTTCTTTTTCTCTATCCCTCTCTTTCTCTTTTCTCTCTCTCTCTTCTTTTTCTCTATCCCTCTCTTCTCTTTCTCTCTCTCTCTCTCTCTCTCTCTCTCTCTCTCTCTCTCTCTCTCTCTCTCTCTATCTCTCTCTCTCTCTCTCGCTTCTCTATCTAATGCACGTTCTTCTCTTTCGTACTCAAGCTTTTTAAAAGCTAATTGTTGTTCCACACTTAACTCATTTATCTCTATCTCTGGAACAATCTCACTGTCTTCCATAACAGGCCTATCACCAAAAAGTTCCTGGATAATAATTGTCTTTATATCACCTAAGGTTTTAGCTGATGTTAAATCAATTTCCCGCTCACTTGCGATTTCAACTAACTCGGCCATACGTGCTCGCTTAATCTCCACTACATTGAGCGTATTCCTATCCAGCAAATATCTATCCATGTTTAGATATGACGCACTTATTATTAATTAATTTTCTAGTGAACAACGTTGCTACTTCTGGTTAATTTGTAAAAATAATTTATAAAGCCCCCATTTACAAACAATACTTTTTAAATATACATGTCCCGTTTCAGATCCGGGACGAGCGCCCCAATTTTCACTCCTGTCACGGGGATCCTATAATACCCGTAACTGAATAAAACACGATTATCCAAATATCTCTCCTAACTGTATATCTATTAGATCTCTCTGTTCGGGCAGTATTTACCCGAGTGGCTCGTCTCTAGGTATGATCAGAGATAAGATCTTATATAAAGTATATATAATATAGCACGTTAGTTCACTAGAAAACACAACAAAACACAATACACTTTGGAATCTGTATTAACCTTAAGCTGACAAATATATTTGCCGCAGTTAATTAGTTAACAACAACAATAATAATAACAACCCAGAACTAATCACTAAATTAGTTAATCACAAGGTGTCTAGTTTACACAATATTCTAATCACTTCACCGTGATACAACACACACACGTGTGATAATTGAGAAACGCTGCCAGGGGAACTTAATTACTAAAGGAATTACAACTCTATTCCTAACTGGTTAATTTTTAATTAACCCTTAACTACTCATTCAGTAACCTTGTAATACAGAATTAATACTGGTACCTATCACAATAAAGACAATAACCTACAGTTTACCTAGGTCCTCTAGGATGACTGGTTAAGCTTTAATAATTTTAGACAGTGAAGCCTACAATTTACTTCGTCAGTTTACCGGAAACACTGTCTAAATAATATTGGTATAATACAGTATTAAAATATTTAAAGTCACATCAATCACATCAAGGTTATACAACAGAGCAGAAATAAAATATTTATCAGTCCAGTCGGACTAACGTTCCCCGGAGCCGTCCAATATGTTTCTCCCCGATATCTCTAAATCCTAGCTATTTATTATAAAAACCGAATATCGCCTGGGGGTAAAAGGCGGTTCCCCTCCTATCATGTGAATTTTCCACAGCGATCAAGACGGCATATTTTTCTTAGATGGTCAGACTTACTGTCGACAGTTCACTGACAATCCCCTGGTCGTAAACAGAACTCGCGGAGGTATTACGTAACTACTGGTCACATGGCCTCCGCACCTGGTCTGGGTGTGTATTGCGAACAGCTCGACCACCGTCGCGCGGAGGTATTACGTAACAAGGTGCCCACCTAATCTAAGTGCATATTGGGACTGCACACGGCCCTCTAAAACAATTAATATCGCCACAGGCGAAAAGAAATTAAGAGCATGTTCCGTCACACATAGTCGTTAAGTTATCGGATTTACGGCAGGTAGGTACAGGGTTAGCATCCCGGTACCGGCTCTCACCGAGAGCTAGTTTTATTGACTAATGTTGGATAGCTGTGTGGCCACTATGCCGCCTTCTCTCGAACTAACCATTAACAAATTAACAACAAACCCACTGTGCTGGGCCCATATAGCTTAGATGTGTCCCCAGGATAGCATGCATGTACCTTAATTGCATATTAACACGAAAAGAAGTTAAAAATGGAAAACAAAATTGATTGTAAATCGGAGACCCTTGGTGCTTTAGATCACAGGTAACGAACGTCTATTACCTTTGGTATATCAAATGATTACAATGCAATAACGTGCATTCCTTAGACACCGTTTGGCATATTTTATTTTGAATAAAATAAAGTTATAGTTTGTTTTGTTTAACGAATTGTTTTAAATAAGCACATTATTAGCTGACATATGGCACAAAATATAAAATTCGATTGTAACTCGGACACTCTCTTTTAAATGTGAAGAACATACCTATTTTTACGAAGGGTATTCATATTTAAAGTATTAAAAAAAAAACCCACAAACTCCTTCACACCCCAAAAACAACAACATAAAAACACACCAAAAAGACAAGAACAAAACAAATACAAAACAAGAACACACAATACAAAAATCCGCACTATTAAACACATTTAAATTAATTTATTATTTGGCATAGAAATACAAACAAACGTAACCAAAGCGATAATGCAATTGACTGGACAACGGTTGTAGACGGCGATTCTTCTATCAGTGTCTTGGTAGTGTTTGTAAGGAATTTATTTGAAAGTATACTGAGTTCACATATATTGTTGTTTTATAAAAAGGGATTTGTACAACAAAAAAGAGTTTTTGCTTTAATTGAGTTTAATTTTAAAAGATACGATATAGCTTAATATATATTTTAAATTATTTTTGGCGACATATTTCTCTGATGAAGCCCGAATAGGCGAAAATTTCAATTACAGAGAGATATATGACTTTTAAAGAAGTCTTCTGACTTTTTTTATTTTATCTCAAGCCCCCTTGCTACTTTACAGGAGAGGTGTCAGCAACATAGAATGATTTTCTATCCGTGTATATATATATATATATTTCGCTTGTTTGTTTGTTTGTTTGTTTGGTCCGTCTTAATTACTTACTCAGCTTAAACCAGAACTGGCGTTCTCTTTTTTTTCAGTAAATGGGGTCTGTCATATCTGGGATTTGAATCAAAAGACTATGGAGTGCGAATGTGGTGGCGTTACAAATTTCCAATCAATATCACGTCTCGTGTCCGATATAACTGACAGATTGGAAGTAAAATATATGGTCAATGTCACAGTTTCGATATCAAGATTTTTATCATCACTATTTATGACAATATTAACATAATGATTTGCCTCCAGGAAGGTAGTTTGCAAGCTAGTTTTTAATACAGTTCACCTACCAAAGGATATAATACATATTAAATGCGTGTATACCTGTGTTTAGTATATACAAATATAATACGATACTAATGAAAAATTTGGTGTGCAAGTAGTGGACAAGTTACATTTTGGTATTAGAGGGAACGAAATGAAAACATTTTTATAAAATTATGTTTGGCTATTACATATTATGAGATCATTTACGCAGTTATATTGATTTGATCATATTTGTCATAATATTTAGTAATTTACAAACTTGGCAATTCTTCTGACACAGTTTTATTTGCTGCTCAGAAAAGTGGGGTTTTTTCTGCGAATATATATAATGGATAAACACACACACACACACACACACACACACATTCACACACACGCGCGCGCGCGCGCGCGCGTATGTGCACACAAACACACATACCACACACAAACACACGCCCACACAAACACAACCAACACACAAACAATCACAGACACCACACACACACACACACACACACACACACAGAGGGAGAGAGAGGAGAGAGAGAGAGAGAGAGAGAGAGAGAGAGAGAGAGAGAGAGACATAGGTTCTTAATCTCAAGATAATTCAGTACAAATGTAGGCATTATACAGTTTCTAATAGTGTTCAGAACGCATACACACATTGGAAACAGGGCCTCGGTAGCGCAGCGGTTAAGCCA
>NC_054712.1:51606088-51621526 GCF_016097555.1 Gigantopelta aegis | reverse complement strand
AGAAGACACACACAGACATAACAGACAGACAGCTGGAGAGGACAGATAACTACTTACCGGTCTCCTCTGGCAGGTGTTAACGTTGCTGTTGCCTCGTTGTCTACAGACCATATTTCGACAACAATTATAGATACCATTTTCTCACACACGTGTCCGTAAGGTAAGCACTGTAAAACAATATCATGTGTAACTGCAGGCGAATAAACAGTGCAACAGTGAAACCGGTGTCCGTACCGTTAAACATTCAGGTTAGAAATCTGATAAAAACTAATTGATGAAACAACTTTCTAAGACGTTAAATACGATTCTCAGACAATGGAGATTCATTTCATATTTAGGCCTGAAGCCATTTTGTTTTAACTTCTAATTGGAAATTCATTTATTATGATGCATTAAAATATTTTTTAGTTTTTTCGTCCTCTTCTAATTCAAATAGAAAAGTTCATAGCCGTATTACCCCACAATCCCCCCTGTCATGGAGACATCCACCGGAGAATCCGTCACTCTTCAAGAGAGGTAACTCCGTGGTACTTGTATTAAAGTTAAAGGTACAGACCCTAGTTCAACCCATAACAATGGACACTAAGTTTGGTTAAGTAACAAAGCTGTAACACATTTGGATAACGTTACAATAGAGTGAAACAAGAGTCTGTGAAGTTGAAACGGTGAAATGTCGCTAAAAATAGACTAAAACTCGAATCCATAAACTGTTACTTCTCAGACGCACGTGCGTTTCTAAAATATATTTTAAAAAAATGCATTTCGTGGTATTAGAGACACCGGGATGACCAGAAAAAACTTCGGTTGTACGGAAATGGATAATCTAAACAATAAAATATAAGATTAAGTTTGATTTAGTTATTATAAACAGCTCTAATAGTGAAAAAAATGCGTTGTAGTGTTTAACAACTGATGTCTGTCCCTTTAAGGATTTTCAAAATCCAAAACATATAGCATAAGAGAATACTTACTCCATCATTTGCAGTTCTTTTTTGACACGAGCGACCTCTGGCGAACTCCCGCTGTCTGCAGACCATATATCCACAACATTGTAATTTGATATTTCCACCACAGTCGTCCCCTTTGTTTATGCACTGTAAAATAATATTACATTTGGAAAACAAAAACGGTATTCTTACAATTATCAAACTGTTGCCATTTGTATTACCTTGTAGAGTAGTCGAAATGCTTGCGCTGTACCGGTAATTAATAGTGTATTACTTACGTTAGATTTTAATTTTATCTTTGGTTGGGTTTGTTTTCATTAGTATGTAAAGAAAGCCAATAATGGATATGAATTTTATATTATATTAATACAACAATAATATATATATTTTTTTAATATAAAATAAAAAAACCCTATGCTTTAAATAACGGAACAGGACAATAGTAACAATACAGGTGATAATTCCTGTTTGGGCTGATACAACAATTGTTTTTAAAAAATAAGTTAGATAGCAGTTTCTTGTTAAAATGTTATGAGATTTGGTATGTTTTTAGAAATTAACATGACTTTGTTGCTTGCTGACTTATATCTACTTTCGTGCTAATATCCAATTAAGGTTCAAGCACGCTGTTTTGGGCACACACCTCATCTATCTTGGCTGTCTGTCTAGAACAGTGGATTAGTGGTTAGTGAGAGAGAAGTCGTTGTAGTGGTCTTAAACGTTCCCAACGAGTCGTTAAAACTCGTTCTGGGTGGGAGCCGGTACCGGGCTGCGAACCCAGTACCTACCAAACTTTCGTACGATGGCTTAACCACGACGCCACCAAAGACGGTATAATTTTATATGAGATTTTGCATCATTCAGTATATGCTAATTGAGCTGTTGCCGTTTGACGTATTTTGATGCTAACGGACTATATGTTTTTAGTTTTAAAGTAAAAGTCACAGGGGGAACAACAGACATATAGAGATTCAATACTAGTACAAACAGTAGAACACTAATTGTATTGATGATGACGCACATGTAAAGCGATTGATTTAACAGTTTGATGCGTATATGTTTGGCACACGTCTACCCATAATTCTTTGGGGCCAGTGACAAAAGAAAATTGGACGGCATAGAATGTAGGAGACCATATCCAAAATCAAACACATTTAATGGCTGTCTTTGGGATCTATGTTTATCCTTCCTCCAGCCAATCAAAAAAACAAAAACAAAACAACATTAACAACAACAACAACAACAATAACAATAATAATAAAAGTAATAAATACATTAAAAAACCTGTCATAAAACACTCTTAAAATAAAGATAAACTTGCCCTGTTTGCCAACGCCATGGCAACAAGGAAGAACAGTCCAATAAAGGTCACCTGCATGATGACAAATTATACCTACAATAAAACACATGTAATAATAATAAAAAATACTACTACTACAACTGCTACTAGTACTACCACCACCACTATCACTATTACTATTACTACTACTACTACCACTGCTACTAGTACTACCACCACCACCACTACTACTATCACTATTACTACTACTACTCTCACCACCACCACCACTACTACTGCTAAAACCACTGCTACTACTATCACTACTAGGACTACTACTACAGCTACTACTACTACTACTACAACAACAACTACTACTACTACTACTACTACTACTACTACTACTACTACTACTACTACTACTACTACTACTACTATCACCACCACCACCACTACTACTACTACTACTACTACTACTACTACTACTACTACTTCTACTAATACTAATACTGCCACTACTACTGTTACAGCCACCACCACTCTACTACTACTACTATATAACTACAACTCGCTACTATTACTTCTACTATTAGTACTATTACTACAACAACAACAACTACTACTACAACAACAACCACTACTACTACTACTACTATTGCTGCTGCTACTACTACTACTGCTATTACTATTACTACTGCTGCTACTACTACTACTACTACCACCACCACTACTACTAGTACCACTACTAATACTATTACTACTGCCACCACCACAACCACTACTATTACTACTACAACTAGATAATATTAATGTGCACAGTTCTTTAAACTGTGTTTTACTTTCACTGTTGAATTTTTATACTGATTGTTATCATCTACCACCACAGTTCCTCAGACGAATGAATGCATCTACTGACTGAGTTACCGGCCTCGGTGGCGTCGTGGCAGGCCATCGGTCTACAGGCTGGTAGGTACTGGGTTCGGATCCCAGTCGAGGCATGGGATTTTTAATCCAGATACCGACTCCAAACCCTGAGTGAGTGTTCCGCAAGGCTCAATGGGTAGGTGTAAACCACTTGCACCGACCAGTGATCCATAACTGGTTCAACAAAGGCCATGGTTTGTGCTATCCTGCCTGTGGGAAGCGCAAATAAAAGATCCCTTGCTGCTAATCGGAAGAGTAGCCCATGTAGTGGCGACAGCGGGTTTCCTCTCAAAATCTGTGTGGTCCTTAACCATATGTCTGACGCCATATAACCGTAAATAAAATGTGTTGAGTGCGTCGTTAAATAAAACACTCTTTCTCTTTCTACTGACTGAGTTAGATCCCGCCCCAAACATGAAGCAGTATAATGGACTAGAAATCACTTATAGCACACAGATATCTCGTATTCTCTGGTCGTCACGTCAGAATTCTTTTGTTTTGTGGTGTTAGAGTTCTATAGTTTTATACTGTTTGGCGGCACAGGGAATTATCATTTATGTACATTGACAAAAACAAACTGCGTTCGATCGTTAATGAAGTAACAAATCAAAAACAGCCAGAAAGTCAAAAAGACAGTCTGAAAGATAGTAATCATAATTAATAGACATATTAGACTATCACCCCAGATTCCGCAAGATACCCTTAACAGTAAATAGAGCTATTGATCTTGAATACGTAGAATGGATTCTTGCACAAGGATGGCGGGGGTGGGTAGAGGAAGGTGAGGGGGAGAGGTGCAATGGGAAACTGTCCCCATGTACACATAGGTTGCAATATTGATTGTATTGTACTGTGTTGTATTGTGTTGTATTGTGTTTGTGTGTGTGCGAGTGTGCGCGCGTGTGTGTATGTGGGTTTGTGCGCGTTTGTGTGTGCGTGTGTGTATATGTATGTTTGTGTATGTATGTGTGTGTGTGTTTGTGTATTTGTATGTGTGCGAGTGTGTGCGTGTGTGTATGTGTTTGTGTTTGTGTGTGTTTGTATGTGTTTGTGTGTGTGTGTTTGTTTGTGTGTGTGCTTGTGCGTGTGTGCATGTGTGGGTTTGTGGTTGTGTTTGTGCGTGGGTTTGTGTATGTGTATGCGTGTGCGTGTGTGTTTGTGTTTGTGTGTGTGTGTGTGTATGTGTGTTCGTGTTTGTGTGTGTGTCTTTGTGTGTGTGTGTGTTTTTGTTTGTGTTTGTTTGTGTGTGTGTGTGTGTGTGTGTTTGTTTGTGTATAAGTGTGTGCGTGCGTGCGTGTGTGTGTGTGTACACAGGCGGGACATGCGCGTCAACTCGACAGATGAAGAAAAATGAACCTCCAGATATGGAGAATACATACAGGGGTTTATGTGGAGTAGAGAAGCGTCAAAGTGCCCATTCTTTGAGGGGAGAGATCAGTCGAGGTGGACTGTTTGAGGCCTTTCTCCTACTTAAAACACAGCAGCGTTGTAATACGTGCATCTGTCCATTAATGCTGGGATCGATCCCCGTCGGTGAGTCCACTGGGCTATTTCTCGTTCCAGCCAGTGCACCATGACTGGTATATTAAATGCCGTGGTATGTGCTATCCTGTTTGTGGGATGGAGCATATAAAAGATCCCTTGTTACTAATGGACAATATAGCGAGATTCCTCGCTAAGACTACACGTCAAAAGTACGATATGTTTGACATCCAACAGCCGATGATTGATAAATCAATATACTCTAGTGGTGTCGTTAAACAAAACGAACGTCTTCTTCTTCATCTGTCCATTAAGGAAGCAATGGATGTCCATTACTTTCCTTATACAAGTCAATTCTTAAACTAATAGACATTTACGGGTAAGCCGGAGTCGTTTACACACCAATACTCTGTTCCACAGGCTGACGAAAAAGGGATTTGTACAAAACTTTATTATGGCTTCTCTTGATTTAAGGAGTTTTACTGAATAATATTAAGTGTACAGTAAGTTATTATTTTGTCTATACTAATTATTTACACATCCTACATCAGAACTGTTGTTCTCGTTTTCCTTCAAACAATAAAATACTTTTAGGTGGGGGGTTTTCTGATAGACTTTTAATTTAGTTACAAAGTCTCCCATAACTCCATAGGAGTGGGGATTTGTTTGTATATTTATTGCTGTATTCTCATCGTATTATTGATGTTGAACTATGTTTTTAATTTGTATACAAGGTAGGACGTAAATAAAGAATGCGACTGTCCCAATGAGGATTTGAACGAAGAGACTATGCAGTGTTAATGCGGTGGCGTTACGAATACTTCAATCAACATCATGCTTCATTCCTGATATCTGAGAAAGATTGGTCAATGTCATAGTTTTGATATCTAGATTCGTATCATTATTATTAAAAGCAATATTAACATTATAAATTTACTTCCATCAACAATATACTGCATATTAAAAACATGTATACTTGTGTGTTACTATACGCAGATATATACTGACGGGAAAAAAGTTTCTTTGCATGTATTTGTTTCTGAGCATGTATTGCACAAGATATATTCAATAGTAACGAACAAACAATATTTTTGTCTCTTTTCGTAATTATATTGATGTGATATATTTGTAAAATGTTAACAATGTTTGAATATTTTAATTTGTTTGAGACCAAATTATTTAGTGCACATAACTTTTGTCCTTGAGTATATCCGCCTGTACATCCCACTTAGCAATTGAAGTGGATCAGCACACGCCTGTCGTGGGAGAAATGTCTGGGGTGGGCCAGTTCCTTCGTCCAAAGGGGCGGGACGTTGCCCAGTGGTAAAGCGCTCGCCTCGTCCCACACCGACCGCTTATCAGGCGAGCGTTTTACCACTGGTCTACGTCCCATCCACAATGTTTAGATTACTTTGCAAACCAAACAACTGAAATAGCTGCACACATACCAGTTGTAAAATGGAAGATAATATATTTTTGGGGTTGACGTATATAGGTAGTACTAAACGAAATAACTTCCGGCTGGGTCAAAGTTCGGGGTGCACCGAACTTTTGATAGAGAAGTGAACACCACAAGTCTTGTGATTGGTGATAAATGTGAGTGTGTTGGTTATAAAAGAAATAGTTTCATCTGAACAAAACATGTATGCAATTGTATTTCATCTAGTACCACTGTGTCAAGTAGCCTTGTGCTTGAAACATGTATGGGGTACATCTAAAAAAAAAAGTACTCATATTTTGTGTGGAACTAGGGTAGTCATAGACGCTACCCGTTATCTCTGAAATGAGCAATTTCAACCAATTTTTTTCCGATTTACTTTAAGGGTGAGGGGTGGTAGTACTTATAACCGTGGTGTTTATATCGATTGATACGCTGCAGATAGGAGTTTTAGCCACATATGTTACTATTTTCGTCTATGGGATTTGATTTGGTAGTATACACCCTATATCACATATCCAGTGCATAATAAATAAAAAATGATTTTGTCCTTTAATTTCATAAAACTATACTGATTGATTAATTAGCCACATATGTTACTATTGTCGTCTATGGGATTTGATTTGGTAGTATACATCCTATAGCACATATTCAGTGAATAACAAAAACTATTATGATTTTGTCATTTAATTTAATTTAATTAAACTATACTGATTGATTAATTAGCCACATATGTTAGTATTGTTGTCTATGGGGTTTGATTTGGCAGTATACACCCTATAGTAATAATAACCAAATGCTATTGAAGAATGGCGTTCAGTGGTAAGAACATTAATGTAGAAGAAGGCCCGTAGGGACGTGGGTGGGGAGGTGAGGCTGGTCCTTTTCTTCTTCTTTTCTTTTACCCACTCTACATAAACAAGTCCAGCACATTTTCGCAACTCATAAGGGCCATAAGTGTGTTAAAAATGGGTAAAATGTCATGGAAGTCAAACATGATCTGTATCAGTACATGATAAAGCTATACACAAAATCCCAGGTGAATATTTCAAGCCATTGTGAAAAAAACAAAAAACATGCGGAAAACGAAAGTTCGTATCTACTAATTTCAAGGGTCATAACTCTATCAACCATGGATAAATCGCCATGAATGTTTAACGTGATCTGTAACGATTCATGGTTAAAGCTATACACAAATTACAGCTCAGTACTCATATCAAGGCTTTGTGAAGAAAAAAAACATCCGGAAAGCTATATGTGGGACAGAAGGACGGGTGGACAGACAGACAGACAGAAGGACGGAGGTAAAACTTTTATCTATAGTCCCCTCTGGTTGGACCCGTACGGGACTAATAAAGATAAAAGTCTGGTTTGTCCCCCCCCCCCCCCCCCCCACACACACCATCCGCATACAGACACCAGAGACTCTGCCACATGCAAACACTAGATATACTGTGCCACCACACTTGTTACAGTATCGTTCACACGGGCCTGTGGTGGTTTATTTTGAATTGTTTGCAAATTTAAGATACCTCCATTTACAGTCTGATTAAAATTAGTTCTACAAGTCTACCAGTAGATCTAACAGCATAAATAACAATTTAAATATCGACCAATTACACTTCGCCTTTTATAGCGTTATTCGGAGCATACAAATTCTAAAAATATCGGGCAAGACTATTTATGTAATAGGCGAACTTGTTGGTCTATTTCAAAAGTGAAAAAACAGTGGGGAAAGTGGAGTAATAAACTCTGTATTGTATACTAGTATAAACAGATTTTACGGCTATACCATCACGGGGTTTTTTTTTCGTCTTCGAACAAATTTTATATAACATTTTATATCGAAATTAGTTTCCGGCATACTTCGTAATTCACCCGAATGTTTTCAAATTCTTTTCAAATCACTGGCAAAATTTTGCAAGTAAAGTTTTGATTGGTCGAATGAAAGGTTAACTGGACATAAGCTCCAATGGGCTGCTGTTAGATGCACATGTAATAGTGGAGCTAATTTTAATTAGATTGCTCCATTTACAAAAAGGGGCAGTCTTAAAATCGCTTGATGACCAAAATATTATTGTTGTGAATACATACACACACACACACACACACACACACACACACACACACACACACACACACACACACACACACACACACACATATATATATATATATATATATATATATATATATATATATATATATATATATATATATTATTTATTTATTTATTTATTTATTTATTTATTTAAACAAAACTCAATGACTACCCCCTCCCCTACCCCATCCGCCATTGTGACTCCTGGATCACCCATTGTAAGTCCAATAGTACTTAATAACTGTTATTAGTATCCTTCGGAATCTCAGATAAAATACGAATAGGTCTATTAATGATTACTACTATCTTCCGTAATGTCTCTGTAAAGTGTCTGTAGGATATTATATCTGTTTTGATTTGTGACTTCATTAACACTCGAACACGACTTGATTTATCAATATAATTAAATCACAGATGCTGGTGTCGTGAAAAGCCAAACACTATAAAACTCTAGACTTGTGCCGTGACAATCAGTGGATCCAAGTCCGCAGTTCGCTGTAAGTAACAATATATTATGTTATTATACTACATATACACTAGATGTTCCCCGTGCTACACGGGAAACGTTTTAATGTGTCGTCGTGGCAATAGACTTTCCACCAAAATACGACCGCCGTGTAGATTTCCAGCTTTCCGCAACCGACGATATCTACACGGCTGCCGTGTATATAGCCATATTTATGTTAAGTAACAAAGATGGCGGCGACCATATCGATTGTATTTATGGAAATTCAACTTTGTATGTAATATTTACTATGATGTGTGTAGTGGAGTAGACCTGAGCGCAAACAAACAAAAAAATTATCGCGAATTGCGGCATTGTCTAAGTACAAAGACGGCCATCGGCAATGCATATCAAACGGAGAGACGTTAAATGTTAGATTAAAATATATGTACAACCAATATCATCTAAAACAGATGTAACATATAATACTTGTATGTGGATCCATTCAACTGATTTAATTTTTGTTGACAGTAGTGATATTAGTAGGTGAAGCAGTAGTAGTAGGGAGTTGTAGTGATAGTAATGGTAGTATAGTAGTAGCAGCAGTAGTAGTAGTAGTAGTAGTAGTAGTAGTAGTAGTAGTAGTAGTAGTAGTAGTAGTAGTAGTAGTAGTAGTAGCAGCAGCAGCAGTAGTAGTAGTAGTAGAAGAAGAAGAAGAAGACGTATTAGTATTAGTAGTAGTAGATTTTGTAGTAGTATTAGTAGTATTAGTATTAGTATTAGTATTAGTAGCAGTAGCAGCAGCAGCAGCAGTGGTAGTAGTAGTAGTAGTAGTAGAAGAAGAAGAAGTAGTATTAGTAGTAGAAGTAGAAGTAGTAGTAGTAGTACTAGTAATAGTAGTAGTAGTAGTAGTAGTAGTATAGTAGTAGTAGTAGTACTAGCAGTACTACTAGTGATGGTAGTAATTTTTATTACATATGTTTTGTTGTAGGTTACAACTCGTCATCATGCAGATGTTTTTTGTTATTAGTCTGTTCTGCCTTCTTGCCATGACGTTGGCGGACGACAACAGAGAAATACGTAGACCTCGGGTGAATTTTTATCTAATTTATTGTTTATAACTAACAGTGTTATGAGGTTTTTACTTACTTACTTACTATTTACTTACTTACTTATTCAAGCCAATTCTGGTTTATATTCCCCTCATATCAGGGTTGGTGTGCCTAATAATGATTTTAAACATGGTGATTGGAACATCGCGGTTACGACAAAGCTTCATTATGTCAACCTAGTCCTAGCCTGAGAAAGTGGCAGTCCTCCTACAGGCGGTGCAGGAAGAATGGCATTGCCTTGTGGCTTGTCTGCATCGGCCATATGTGTTTGACTCTTTCATGAATTATAAAAAAAAGGGATCTCCCACCTCAATGTGGACGTTGTTGGTGTACTTGTGACGGTTCGCCACTATTTTTGTCCCATTGGCGGATCCAGAGGTATGGGTCAGAACCCTTGCTGTATTAGAAAAAATGTAGCGGGTTTCCTCTGATGACTACGAGTCAGAATTACCAAATGTTTGACATCCAATAGCCGATGACTAATTAACTTTAACTGTTAGTTACGCACTGAAACCAATGACGTCTTTGATGAATAAAGATTACATCGTTATTGGGGATATAAATGTTCAGTGTAATTCATGTATAGCTTATAGTTAACCATGCTATTTGTGACGGTACATGCTCTTAATTTCTTTTCGCCTGTGGCGATATTAATTGTTTTAGAAGGCCGTGTGCAGTTCCAAATGCACTTAGTCCAGGTGGGCAACTTGTTACGTGATACCTTTGCGCGACGGTCATCGAGCTTTTCTAATACACACCCAGCGCAGATGTGGAGGCCATGTGGCTAGTAGTTACGTAATATCTCCGGTAGTGCTGTTTATGGCCAGGGGATTGCTCGCGGATGGCGACAGCCAGTCTGACGATCAGAGAAAAATATGCCGGCGTGGTGGTTGTGGAAAATCCACATGATACGTGAGGTACCGCTTTGTACCCCCAGGCGATTTTCGCTGTCTCTGAGAGTTTTGAATAAATAGTTAGGATTTAGATATATCGAGGAGAAACATTTGGAAGTATCCGAGGGGAACGGTCGTCGTCCATTGAACGATCTATATTAGTTCAGACGGGACTTTGGTAAATATATATTTTCTGCTCTGTGTATAACCTTGATGTGATTGATGTGACTTTAAATATTTTAATACTGTATTATACCAATATTATTTAGACGGTGCTGCCGGTCATCTGACGCAGTAATCTGTAGGCTCACTGTCCTAAATAATTATATAAAGCTTAGCCAGTCATCCTAGAGGATCTAGATAAACTGTCGGTTATTGTCTTTATTGTGATAGGTACCAGTATTAATTCTGTATTACAAGGTTATTGAATGAGTAGTTAGGGTTAATTAAAAATTAACCAGTCAGGAATAGTGTTGTAATTCCTTTATTAATTAAATTCCCCTGGAAGCGTATCTCCATTATCGCACGTGTGTGTGTTAGCGTTTCTCAATTATCACACGTGTGGGTGTTGTGTCACGGTGAAGTGATTAGCATATTGTGTAAACTAGACACCTAGAGATTAACTAATTAAGTGATCAGTTCTGGGTTGTTATTATTTGTTGTTGTTAATTAACTACTGCGGCAGTACATTTGTCAGCGTAGGTTAATACAGATTCCAAAGTGTATTGTGTTTTTGTTGTGTTTTCTAGTGAACTAAACGTGCTATAATAATATATACTTTATATAAGATCTTATCTCTGATCATACCTAGACGAGCCATACTAGGGTTTAACCGCCCGTTACACAGAGATCTAATAGATATACAGTTAGGAGAGATATTTTGATAACCGTGTTTCATTCAGTTACGGGTATTATAAGATCCCCGTGACACTATTATTAAATTAACCTTTAACATTTCGACTTCAAAATTGTATGCGACCTGAAATTTTAGCACAGATCCAATAAGTGTGTATAACTAAAGCAAGTATTATAGCCACAATATATGATCTTTTCCAGCTAGGCAACTTTCTAGTAACTTTTAAATGTAAGTACGAACAAACATTTTGCTCTTACACTGCTATTTGCACGCGATTACACGTGAAATATATGTCTTACAGTGTTTATCCCGCTCACACATATGTAAGAGAAACAGCGGCTATCGATGTTGTGGGAACTTGGTCTGTAGACCACGGGGTACAAGCAGAATCGGCGTGTGCGAAAGGGAACAGGAACATGTAAGTAGATTTCCTTTTCCGGGGCGGGACGTAGCCCAGTGGTAAAGCGGTCGGTCGCTTGAGGCGCGGTCAGTCTGGGATCGATCCCCGTGATTGGGCCCATTAGGCTATTTCTCATTCTAGCCAGTGCACCACGACTGGTATACTAAATGCCGTGGTATGTGCTATCCTGTCTGTGGGATGGTGCATATAAAATACCTCTGACGCCATATAACGGTAAATGTTGAGTGTTTCATTAAATAAAACATTTCTTCTTCATCTTTGTTTCCACTGTATAATATATTCCAGGTAAATGCTAAGAAAATAAAACTATTTAATTGCTGCATCTGTTTAGGGGCTATTTAAGTATAATTAATTATTATCACCACTACTATCATCATCAACATCGTCATTATCATCATCATCATCATCATCGTCATCACCATCATCGTCATAGCCTTGGTTTTATTATTTTTGTTATTAAATAACTCTCTTTTTTTACTAAACTTTTCAAATACAATATTAATCTACTAGTGTGCACGTCCGTTGTTAGGCGCTTAAACATATCAATAGTTTGAGAACCGCAATGCATTTAAACTTCTTTCCTTTGTATTTCCAACCGGAATGTTTAGAGCACAGGCAGACGTTTGCTGCTAATCGTTACGTGATTAAGCTATTGTGTGTCTGTGACTGCATGTGCCTAATTGTGAAACTGTTTTACAGTGCTTGCCCCTCGGGCACAGATGTAGCAGAAATGGCGTTTCTCAGTGTTGCAGACGTTTGGTCTGCAGGGGACGGGGTTCCGGCAATCGAAGGACCTGTCAAAGGAGAAATGGAAATGGTCAGGTATGTAATCGTCCATCTCGCTCTATCTATTTCATTCATTTTAAATTATTTTTGTGCTTAAATCCAATTACGGTTCAAACACGTTGTCCAGGGCACACATCTCAGCTATCTGTGATGTCTACTTAGGACAGAGGGTTGTTTGTTGTCAATGGCTAGTGAGAGAGAAGAGGGTGTACTGGTCTTACACTTATCCATTGGAGTCGTTAAAACTAGCTCTGTGTGGGAACCGGTACAGGGCTGCGAACCCAGTACATACCAACCTTATGTCTGATGACTTAACCACGACACCACCGAGGTCGGTCTCTGTCTATTTTCACGTTAAGTATTACATAACCACCGGCTCGCCAGAGGACGTATTCACTGGGATGCAACAAGATGGCTGTGCCCGTTATATATAATAGCCGTCACATTTAACCGTTGTGTTAATTAACTACACAAGATTATACTTGTTGATATTAAGCAATAATGTGCATTATATACCGTTGAATATGCATACCAGCCCAAAAGCCTTGCTTAAGCATTCCTTTAATATCACTGGGTATTGTGATGTAGCCTATTTGTTACCAATCTGATGCATTATGGCATGTCCTAATATTAGTCGTTGTTTAAATTTGTGCAGAAAATATAGATACTCCTAATTATTAGCATATAGAGGCTCAGGACCCCCCTAAAATGGTAATGAACATTATCAGCGACATGGTGCATTACTGTAGATAATTCTGTAAAACTCTTGATTAAGTAGACTTTCTCACATCAAATCACATAACTGACCAATTACGTAGTCCCAAAGAAAAGAACACTTGGGTATCGTGGGTATCGTGAGTGGTCGTTTTTGCTCCAACGTACCAATAGGCCTAATAGTATGCATTTTGTCTTTTGATTATTTTTTAAATAGATTTTATGGAATTCCCGAGGATATCCTGTACTAGACAATACACCCTTGTACCGCCAAACGACATGTCACATTTATCAACAATGGCACGACTGGTAGTATTAATTGCGCTATGAAAAGTCAGGTGCACTTTGAACTTTGACCCAGTCGGACGTTATTTTGGTTTAATGCTACCGGTACCTACAATGTGTCTTTAACTATTGTCTTGTGCGGTTCGTAGCCTAGTGGTAAATGGCTCGCCCGATGTGAGGTTGGTCTTGGGTCGATCCCCGTCGGTGGGTCCATTGGGCTATTTCTAGTTAAAGTCAGTGCTCCACGACTGGTATATCAAATGCCGTGGTATGTGGTATCCTGTCTGTGGGATGGTGCATATAGAAGCTTTCTTGCTACTAATGGACAAAATGTAGCCGGTTTCCTCTTTAAGACTATATGTCAAATTTACCAAATGTTTGATATCCAATAGCCGATGATTAATAAATCAATGTGTTGTAGTGGTGTCGTTAAACAAAACAAACTTTAAACTTTAGCTATTGCCTTAGTACCGAAGCTAAACGTGTGTATATACTGGGACTACAATTAAGTGGTTATGCCTTCTTTCTGTTTTGTTCCAGTGTACAACGAGGGGAAATCGATGCCAAAGGGATTTTGATTGCTGTAGCAGTCGGTGCAGACCAAGGCGTCGGAATTCCTACATAAAAATATGTCGTTAATTACGGACATGGGATTATCTCAATTACAGTTAACTCTTCTGTTCTGTCGAACAAAAATTCTACGCCGTATTTGCGATTACTGATCTTAATTAATAAAACATTCTTTGAAAATAAGTTCCTTGAATGTTATTTGTATTGGTAAAAGGGGCGTAATATAGTCCAGTGGCAAAACACTCGCCTGATGCGTGTTCGGTCTAGGATCGATCCCCGTCAACGGGACCATTGGGATGTTCTCGTCCAACCAGTGCACTACGACTGCTATATGAAATACCGTTGTATGTGCTGTTCTGTATGTCGGAATGTGCACACAGAATCTCCCTTTCTACTAATGGAGACTACATGTCGGAAATACCAAACGTTTGACATCCAGTGGCCGATGATTAATAAATCAATCTGCTCTAGTGGTGTCGTTAAACAAACAAACTCATTTTTGCTGTATTGTTATTAAAACTACAAATGTAGTGTCCCCGTTTCATCTTTTACCAGTGTAAAACAGACACAAACACCACATACAAACCAAGGTCCACACGCACACATACCTCATACACACCCACTCCCCTCACCATATACACAAACATACACCACATACACACCACAAATACCACAGGCACACACACACACCAGACATACACCGCACACACGCGCATACACACATACACACACACACACACACCACGTACACACACCACATACACCTATACACAGACACACACATACACCACGTACACACACCACATACACATACACACAGACACACACACACACATACACCACGTACACACACCACATACATGAATCTACGTTTTAGTAATAATGTTTTCCAGAATGAGATTAGGAGTAACAATATTAAACCATTTTTTAATTTTCTCTAGGTTATGCCTTTTTATGACTGGACTATCAAGCACATCTGCTACAAAATGCCATTAGCACTATTCATTATTATTGCTATCTTTGTGAATGTGACAGAAATATGCATACATTCAACTCCATTTTGATCTTTGGACTTTTGACCACTCAAACGTCAGTTGTTTTATCAATTTAATTAAATCTAAATGCACGTGTCAGCAAACTGTAAATTGTATAAAAACAAGGACCTCTGAGTTTCCGATCATCCTT
>NC_054712.1:51573588-51603588 GCF_016097555.1 Gigantopelta aegis | reverse complement strand
ATAGTCCGGTTTAGGAAATAGTTCCTCATAAAAATAAAAATAAACTTGTATAACAGCAACACGAGGTGGTGGTCGGGCATAGGGGCCATTAATTGAAAATTGTCGACCTTTGTTGATTTTTTTACACAATACAAATTACTTTTCACATGACCCTCTCGACAGTGTTGCATTTTTTCACAGATTATATTCTGACATAGAAATTGTATTGAACTGCATGGAGTAATTAATGGTGGTGTGTTACCTTAAAGTTTTTAAATTAGAAACTTGGGAGTTACGGTTCCACTACACAGATCACTTCCAGGTGAGAGTTCATTCATGACGGTCCACTATATTTCCTAATTATGACACAAGTTATGGTTCATATATTCACTTCTAGAATTAAAACAATATGTATGTGTAATGGTAAGCCTTCTGTCTGTATTTTGCCCATGCTATTTTGTAATATTGTGCTTTGACCTTTCGGGGCATGGGTGTATAGCGCAAGAGACAGCCGGAGTAAATCGGTTAATGAACCACCTGTTCGGACTGATACTACAGCCAGATGAGGTCATATAGCAAAAACAAAAAGAGACGGAAATATTCTCAATTTTGGAGTGAAAATAAATGCTTAAGCAATGTATGTTCCCAGTGGTGTATGCTGTTAGTGCTAATTAGAACCCGTTCTATTGGCAATCTTCATTAGAAGTTGGGCAATTTAACATGGGTTTCAATGATAGATGATATCTGTGTAGCGAGACCTAAGCTGCCCGTGTTATGCCTAATGGAAGCATCTTTGACTACCCTCGTTCTGCCAAAAAAGGTAATCCTATTTTAATAGGACCTCGCACATGCTTCAATCACAAGAGTAGTTGGTACAATAAAGGAGTTCATATTAAAGGCGCAGACCCTAGTTTCAGCACGTGAAAATAAACACAAAGTTTAGTTAATTTACAAACCTGTGAATAAGATTACAACAGTGACAAGCTAAAGTCTTTGATGTTTAAACAGGGAAATACTGTCTAACAATAACTAGAGCTTGTCTCATTAACCATTATTTCTTGGACGAACGTGCTGTTTTTGTTAGGATAATGAAATTGCAAAAACCTGGATGATCAGAACCACTTCAGATGTACCGACATTAATATTATTATTAAAATTAATAAAATGAAAGTACTTCTAATTTAAATGATAAAAAAAACGGCTTTAATAGTGTCTAATTCGTCGTAGTGTTTAAAAAGTTGGGTCTGTCATTTTAAATTACCCGAACGTTTACTGACTTGATAAAAAAAAAACCCACAGTTTATGCAAAAATCACTGTTATATTTATCACTAATGATTGGACTGTACACTGAACTAATGGAATGAAATGTCGTGTACACTTCGAACTTTGACCTAGTGAAATATTATTTAATGTACTATTACCTATTGCTTTTTGGCCAACTTCAGAAGAATATGGAATATCAGGATACTATGGTTTGATAACCTGGCTATTTAGCGAGTTTAGACAGCGGCATAACAGGCGAGATTCAGCAAGGTTTAGATAACGGGCAAATAGGCCAGCTTCAGCGAGACTAGCTGTTACACCGTTATCGAACCGAGCCAAATAACCACAATATTAAAATGTAGTAACCTGATATTTTGTTTATCATACAACCACTTTCAAATTATATTTTTATAATATGTTTCAGTCAAAAGAGGTGGAGAAACTATTAGTATTATCGCGAAGAAACAGCTACCTAAAGTCGGATAATAGCAGTTGCCCGAAAGCATCTTGGGAATGGTTTAACTGACCAAATAGTGATGTGTTTCCATAATAAAAATACTTTGATTATATTTCAAAGTCTGTTTTGTCACAACATTACAATCTGCGTACCTTTTCTGTAAAAATTAACGCAAGTTTATATGTGACGTGAAGATCTACATAGCTGGCTGCTAGCGGCTGTGCCGTCAGATGTTGTTCCAATAAAAATAGTCTTTGCATGAAGCTATTTGCTTTTTTTTTCTTTCAAAATGTTTAATTCTAAACGCAATCTGATTAAAATTAGCTCTACTGGTATATACCAGTAGATCTAACAGCATTGCGTGGACTCCCATGTCCAGGTGACATTTCATCTAAAAATAACAATTTAAATATCGACCAATTACACCTCGCCTTTTATAGCGTTATTCAGGAGTATACAAATTCTAAAAAGATCGGGCGAAACTATTTACACAATAGGCGAACTTGTTGGTCTATTTCAACATTGAAAAAACAGGGGGAGGGGGGAGTGCAGTAATAAACTCTGGATTGTATACTGGTATAAACAGATTTTATGGCTATACCATTACGTTTTGGGGTTTTTCGTCTTGAAACGAATTTTGTATAAAATTTTATATTGAAATTAGTTTTCAGCATACTTCGTAATTCACCCGAATCATTTCGTATACCCTCTGCATAATCCCGAATGTTTTCAAATTCTTTTAAATCACTGGCATGAGTAAGGTTTTGATTGGTCGAATGAAAGGTCAACTGGACAGCCAACGGGCTGCTGTGAAGCTAATTTTAATTAGATTGTTCTAAACGCTGACTAGTTTCTGAACAGGGGCGAATAATGGAGAATTGAAAATTAAGAGATAATTTGATTTTACGGCACAGCGGGATCACGTAGACATTGGCAGGGAGACTAACTGAAATCGAGGGTGCAAAACAAAGTTTCTAGGGAGTTCGGTGGTATGCTCTCTCGGAATATTTGTAATAAATAGATGTTATGATTTGCAATTTCCTACATTCTACAAGTAAACTTCATATCTGCCTTAAGATTTACTACCACTAATAGTTTTAATTATTATTGCCTGTAAATGTTATATTTATTAATGCAGTTCAATAATTATGGATGTAAATGGATGTTTGAAAATTGATCAAAAATCCGTGATGCGCACGATTCATTTCGTAGTGACATGATAACACATAGCAACGCCAAGATTATCACACTAACAACACAGGTGATATCAGGTAGTGACATAATAACACTTGGAATTATCATGTAGGGGTTATCAGATCACAGGAAACATGGTTGCATGATAAATGCTAATATAAGCTAGAAAACACCAGTTTGTTAATAATTTCTGAAAGAAAGTAAAAATGCGATATCGCGTAACTCAGTAACTTGTAGATATATGTAAAAAAAAATGTAATGTATGTATACAGAACGCCAAAAGAAATTATACATTGAATATTTTTCACATATATATTTTTTTTTTCCAGTGCCAAGACGAAGGGGACGAATGTAAACGAAATGGCATGATCGAATGTTGTCGAAATTTGGACTGCAAAAAATCGAGATACGGAAATAAACGCACATGCCAAAGAAGTGACGACGACTCGGTACGTAGTTCGTTTCTGTAGATCTTGTTTTAAAGGGGCATGTCCTAGGTTTTAAACACTTAGGTATATTTTGTACTATTAGAGCCATTTTTGACAACTGAAATCATACTTTACTTAGATTTTCTGGTTTAGATTATCAATTTCTGTACATTCGAAGTGTTTTTGGTCATCCTGGTGTTTTTAATATCACAAAATGCATTTCTCATATTTTTGAAAAAGCACGTGCGTCTGAGAAGTAACAGTTATGGAGTCGAGTTTTAGTCTATTTTTAGAGGGTATTTCACCATTTCAAAGTCACAGACTCATCTTTCACTCAAAAGTAATTTTATCCAAATATGTTAACGGTTTGTAGATTAACCAAACTTAGTGTTAATTTTCACGGGTTGAAACTTGGGTCTGTCCCTTTAAGACAGTTTTGTAAATATGACGTTCTTGTGTTTGGTGTGAAGGCACACTCTGTCGAAACAATTTAACAATGTTCCTTTTAAATACTCACATGGGTCTGTCGTTCGCATTCTGGGCAGTTGAGAAGCCACGTGTCCCTCGTACATTAAGTAATAGTACTATCATCACCCCAAGTGACCTAATTATGAATCCAGTTTGTACAATTTATCACATATCAGTTTGTAGTGAGGTTCAATATTAAACTTTTGAGTGTAAAATCGTAAATAAGTCTGTATATAAGTTTGTTATCAGGTTCAGTATTAACAATTTGAGTGAACATTTATATATCCGTTTGTTGACAGGTTCAATGTTAATATTTTTAGTGGTAATGTGTTAGGCTATGTTCACTGATTGCAAAGTTATGATAGATGTTGTTTTTCCGTACCAAAAATATTTGGCAAGAATTTGTCCTCGCATCATTATCTTTATTGAGTTATATCCACCCAAAATTTACTCCTTAAAAAGAGTATCTCATTAATTTACTAACACTACAATCATATCAAACACCCCCCCCCCCCCCCCCCCCCGAACCCACCCACCCACACCCCGACCCCCCACAAAAAACAAATAAAAAGAAAAGCAAAAAAAAGAGAGAAAAAAAGTTTGAATCAATCATTGTTTTATTTTTAAATCATTTGTAATGAATACTTTCCGGACGGGACTAAAAGAAAACCCATATACGAAATGGCTCCAAAGCAATAACAAACATTCAACTCCGACGTAGCCCAGTGGAAAAGAACTCGCTTGACGTGCGGTTGGCCTGGGATCGATCCTCGTCGGTGCCACCGTGGGCCCATTGAGCTATTTCTCGTTCTAGCCAGTGCACCACGACTGGTATATCAAAGGCCGTGGTATGTGCTCTCCTGTTTGCGGAATGGTGTATATAAAAGATTCCTTGCTACTAATAGAAAAAAGGTAGCGGGTTTGCTCTCTACCAAATGTTTGATATCCAATACACAATGATTAATAAATCAATGTGCTCTAGTTGTGTCGTTAAACAAAACATACTTCTCCTTTCTTCAGGTCCTTAACCATATGTCCGACGCAATATAACATATGTTTAAGGAACACACACATACTGAGACAGGAAACCCGTTGTCGCCACTTCATGACTAGAAGCAAGGAATCTTTAATATGCACCATCCCACACACAGTATAGCACATACCATGACCTTTGATATACCAGTCGTGGTACACTGGCTAGAACGAGAAATAGCCCGATGGGTCCAAAGACGGGGATCGATCCCAGACCGATCGCGCATCAAGCGAGCGCTTTACCACTGGGATACGTCCCGCCCCATACTACAATAGATCACATGCTAAGGCGAGAAAAACATTACTCTCGCTGATCTAGTGTACCGGGAGTGATGGGAAGCGAGAGCGAGAGCTCCTGTTGGCCACAGACCACAATTAATTACGTCTTTCTATATAGCGTTAGTGGCTATAACATTTTCATTTATATCAGCTGGCCTTTGGATTTGTTTATGTACCGTTGCCTGCCTGAGGGAAACATAACCTGAAAAGGACAGCCCCTGTTGATCAGCTCTATCTCCCAGGATAATGGCTTAAAGAAACACACCCACTAAACCTGGCCCGAGTGCACCGATTTTACACAAATAAGCACTACTTTTGTATGGGCCGAAATTACCACACACAAAAGTCTTCAATGTCAACAAGTTACACATGTTTGCAAACTACATGCTCTCCACTGTCAAATTCAGTCTAATAGTTACCACATCAAACCTGTCTGTTATGAAAGAATCACAGGCAAATCAGCAGACTACTTGAGCAGGCAAATGTCTGGTCAACCAAATGGGAAGGTAACTGTGATCTGAGTGATCTTACATGGTGAGGCCTGGACTTGCAAATCAAATCCTGTTGTATACGCCATCTTAATTATTGAAAAGAGGATATGAACGATTTCCGACTGGTAACCGGAAGAGTAAACTGTGGCTGAACCAGTATACCGTAGTTTAAACAATTAAAATGTTCGTGACTGTCGTTGAACGAAAATTTATTTTATCTTTTTTTCTAGTGTAAACCGAGAGGTAAACGCTGTAGGAGGCACAGTGAATGCTGCAACAACAGACGGTGCACACGAAGTGACAGAAAAACATGTCGATAATTAATTGGCCTGGAGTTACCTCCCATACAGCTATCTTTTCAGTCTTAGACGAAAACGAAAGAAAACAATATTCTGTAACATCTTGCAATTACAATCGCTGTAATAAAGTATATTCAGAAAATTATTTTGTCTCTATATCATTATAATAAAATATTATTCGTGTCCTTTTCATAAAAGCAAATTTATATTACAACGTTAAAGTACTATCATTAAAGTTGCAATAACGCCTGTTCAATCAACATCAATGATAAATGTGATTGTTTAGTTTTTTGGGTTTTTTTGTTTGTTTTTGTTTTTTTTATCTAATTGCCACATCACGGGCTACTCGTTTTTGATTAGCAGCAAGGGATCTTTTATATGCGCCATCCCACAGACAGGATAGTACATACCACGGCCTTCGTTACTCTAATGAGGCTACCGACGGGGATCGATCCTAAACCGACCGCGCATCAAGCGAGCGCTTTACCACTGGGCTACTTCCCGCCCCTCACTTTACACTGAATTCGGGTAATTAATATTAAAGTACAAAATAGAAATATAGAAATGTATTATAGTTTTCAAAGTGTAACTATTTTGGTTCCCTTGCATGCTGATTTTAAAAAGTGATATTCCGCCCCTCCGCCAACACACAGACATAACCACACACACAGAGACGCATAGACACACACACACACACACACACACACACACGCGCGCGCGCGCGCGCGCACGCGCAAGCACATACAGAGAGAGAGAGTGACACACACACATACACTCACACACACACACACACACACTCACACACACATACATACATTCACACACACACACACACACATACACACACACACACACACACACACACACACACATTCACACACACTATCTGGTCTACGTCCAGCGCTTTCTCTAGCAACAGAAACAAATCAACACAAGTTCATTTGAACAAACAATTGGTCATTATCTGAGAGGGGTAACATCTACACTAATTCTATGACGGGCAACCTCGTTTAGTATTCTATATTTACTCAGAACACTATCGGTGTTACATTTGAGGTGGTTTACAGACATATCGGCAGCAAGTACACTGCTTGAAAGAATAATACAATCAAACATTAAAATAGCTCAATAAATAAAGTTGCAACGCAAAGTTAATCACGTTCACACATATACATAATCAAACTTACAAATAAGTAACGTACAAAAGATAAATGTTTTAATAAAATTAATAAATGTACACAATTTCTTTATATTTGATATTTTGGGGGAGTTAAATAGCTGACTTACTTTAACAGGTCTAATATACTAATATTTCTTTAGATATGTATTTTTTTCATTAGTAAAATGGGGTCACTAAAACAAATAATGGAAATCATCGCCCAGTGCAGTGTTACAGAGAGGACATATTCTGGAGACGGGGGGGGGGGGGGGGGGGGGGGGGGGGGGGGGGGGGGTCTTCAATATCTGCCATCTGCCTACTTTAGTCGGTAGATAACGATTGCTAGTTCATTATCTAGTTCCAGGAAATCTACGTTTACTTTAAAATAACATGGATATTTATTTAACAGTATACCAAGATGAGATAATGGTAAACGTTAATCACACATCATCCCAACGACGAACACAGCTAATCACTCCTGAGTTTGCTGCATTGTAAGATGTTTCCGACTAATCAAATATTTCTACGATTAAACTTACATATTAAATATATTTTCTTGTTGAGAATATCAGTGTCTGTATATTGAATGTGTTTCTGGTCATCTTAATATTTCTAAGAAGCTCAAACTGGATTTTGTCTTTAAATAATTTCGTACGGACAAAAAAAAATATTTTAAGAAATAAAATGAAATTTAACCTAGTACAAATATTAGAACGATCAGAAACACGTTTAATGTATAGCCACTAATATTTTATGCTGAAAAATATATTTGATTCGTAATTACAATCGTTAAAAAGTCTCTGCTAATCGATAACATCTTAAAAATTGCAGCAAACTCAGGAATGTCCCTTTAACTAAATTGGAAGCTACTATTCGAGTTCCTAAACTGTATTCAATGGCTGGCATGGAAAATTGGCCTATCATCACACATGCTGTTGTAATAAATACTGTCTGACGGTTGTGGTGATATTTGAAGGGCTTATGTAACCCAGTGGTATAGCGCTCGCTTGATGCGGGCCAGTTAGGCTATTTCGAGTTCCAGCCAGTGCACCACGACTGGTATATCAAAGGTCTTGGTGTGTGCTATCCCGCCTTTGAGACGGTGCATATCAAAAAAATATATTGCTGCAAATGGAAGGGTTCCTCTTTAAGACTAGTGTCAAAATTGCAAAATGTTTGATATTCATTGGCCAATGATTCATAAACCAATGTGCTCTAGTGGTGTCGTAAAATAAAATAAACTTTACGCTCATTCACATATACCGTACATATTTATATTGCAATCATTACATCTGATTAGATATAATGTCGTCAATTAATCCTATGATGTTTATGTATATGTATGTATGTATGTATTTTTATATTTTGAATATCTCTATTGTATGTATGTCGGGTTTAGACTTAAACATACAGATAGTCAATGACGCACTGGCACAGGGGATATTAAAATCCTTTATTGCCTTCACAAATTTCCTCATGCCGTTACCGAGACCCGAACCTCTGGTACCCAATCGCCCGCATACGTACGTACGTAGATATGTATGTATGTATGTATGTATGTATGTACGTATATATATATTGTGTATATGTATGTATATATATATATATATATATATATATATATATATATATATATATATATATATATACATACAAAATGTGTATATATGTATATGTATGCATGTATGTATGTATGTATGTATGTGTATATATGTATGTATTATACATGTGTGTGTTGTGTGTGTGTGTGTGTGTGTGTGTGTGTGTGTACATATACAGATACAGATACACATACACATACACATACACATACATATACATATACATCATAGGATTAAGTGACGTCATTATATCTAATCAGTTAGAACGCATTTTGCGGGAAATGATAAGCATTGGCGTTTTTCGATTCTGATACACAAACAGGAATGTACGAGTCTTATGGATGTTATTATGTAATAAAATAATTATTGAACACATTTCGGGCAATATCAGGTTTTATGGACTGAAGAAATTGATATCAATTTTTTCGGTCCATAAAACTTGATATTTGCCTCAATAAATTGCGTTGGGAATGAATGAATTAATGAATGTTTAGCGACACCCTAGCACGACATATACATCGGCTATTGGGTGTCCAAATATGGTAAAGGCATTGGGGAAAATGGCCGCAACAATTACAGTGACAAGTTCCGAATTTAAAACAGACTATCAGTTGAAATGTCGGCAGTCAGGTACACTTTTCAAGTACTGTCAGTAGCCAATCGGCCACTTTTGCGGCTCTGTGCGCATGCGTGTATGTATGTGAATATGCGTGTGCTGTGCGTTTTTATTAGGTTGTGTGTGTGTGTGTGTGTCTGTGTGTGTGTCTGCTTCTTACTGGAAACCATGTTTTAACATGGGAACGCTTCAATGACAATAAAACATTAAAACATATTAGAATGATACAAATATACGATGAGCGGATTTTCAAAGTATAATTTATTTAGTGAAGTAATTACGAATATAGTGTAACATTTTTGATTGACAGAATAGCTGATGGTGAGGTAATCCCATGTTATTAATTACTGACTTTTTTCTGTTGGAATTCTGCACAACCTACTGCAGCAATCATTATTTCCAATAGCCCTAGAAGAAAATACAAAAATAGGAATAATTAGTTAATGGCACCCCAGTGTTTCTTTTTCTTACATTATTAGTACATTTATCAGACTGTTCCAAACTGAGGTGACGAGTGCGGCTTTATCCTCTCCCCCCCCCCCCCCCCCCCCCCCCCCCCCCCCCCCGCTGAAGCAAATGGTCCGCTTTTCGAACTAAAACATACAGGTTTATACATATGGAGTTTCTGGTGGTGCATAAAAAGAAAAGAAAAGGTCCACTTGGTTTATAGTCGACCCCCCCCCAGGTCCAGCTCACGCTACGCCCCTGGATTTGGTTTGAACAATTTTTTTGTGTGTGGATTCCTATGCGTACTGAAAGTATATTTGTGTATGCCTGGCTCTGTTTTGTATAAATTAAATGTATTGTTCTGCGAAGTTGATGTTCCACAGTTGATGTCATTGTTAAAATTTAACAGTAAACTTTTGTCCATATATGAAATATTCAGGTTGAAAATCCAGAGGCAACCAATTTATGTATTATTATTGCCTGTAAACATGGTTGTGGGCTTTAGCAAAGCATTATTATACATGTACTGAAAACATTAGTGAAACCGTTATATATGCTTAAAAACGTGTGTGTGTGTGTGTGTGTGTGTGTGTGTGTGTGTGTGTGTGTGTGTTTGTCAGAGAGAGAGAGAGAGAGAGAGAGAGAGAGAGAGAGAGAGAGAGAGAGAGAGAGAGAGAGAGAGACGGAGACAGAGATGTATGTACACTAAATAATATGAAGACAAAATAACATTGATGAATGAGAGATTGAGATTGACAAGAGACATAGAGAGAGAGAGAGAGAGAGAGAGAGAGAGAGAGAGAGAGAGAGAGAGAGAGAGAGAGAGAGAGAGAATACATCAGACAGACAGACTGACAGACATACAAACAGAGATAGAGTAAGAGACAGACTACTCACAGTATCTGTTTCAATCGGTACACATAAGTGAAGTGTGCGGAAACGACGCTGTTTCTCACAGACGAATCCTGAACAACAGGGGTGACCTAGGTCACATATGTGCCAAAACCTCGTGCACTGTAAACATAATCTCGATTTAAATTTAACAGGAAACTGCTGTCCGTATTTTAATGAATGAGGTTGAAATTTGTAGGAAATAGATTTACGAAACAAGTTTGAAACGTATTAAGATTCTCAGATTCAGGTTACCTTTAAGCACTTGAACATGGATGTGTGTAATGGTAAACTGTTACTTTATTGAACAGTTTAGTGAAAAGTTATGTGTGCTATTAAAATAATAAATATAATTTTAATACCGAGAAAGAAAAAAAAGCCCATAAAGAAAACTAACAACAAAACAACTTTATGCACAATGCAAGTGCCTTATATGGAAAACTGCTGGAGACACGTGACAAGTTTATGAATGAAAGGGACTGGTTGTCGGAAAATATCAAACGAGAAGGCTCAAGTGACGGTTGTCAAGAGTAAATTACCTCTGTAAAACCGAAATGTATCATCACGCCATCCAATCTTAATTATGGCACCGACTAAGCTATTGTTCCGTATCGAGATGTAGCGACTTCTCGTAGAGTAAATGACCCACTTTAAATCAGGAACGTGGCTATGACGTAATTTTATAACCTATATAGTTGTGTACATACGATTCAATAAATTGTTATTTTGTTACCTGTCATTCATGAAATAACTGAATATTTAGATAATTCTGGGCTAGTAATCAGCCCAGTTAGAGTGAAAGGAAATTACATCAATCAAGACCGCTGTGGATTTTAACTGTTGATCCTAGCTTATCAGGGGGCAGGCCACAGCCCAGTGTTAAAGCGCTCGCTTGACGCGCGGTCGGTTTAGGATCGATCCCCGTCAGTGGGTCCCATTGGGTTATTTCTCGCTCCAGCCAGTGCACCACGTGTGGTACATCAAAGGCCGTGGTATGTGCTATCCTGTCTATGTGATGGTTGATATATAAGATCCCTTGTTGCTAATCGAAAAGAGTAGCCCATGAAGTGGCGACAGCGGGTTTCCTCTCTCAATATCTATGTGGTCCATAACCATATGTCCGACGCCATATAACCGTAAACAAAATGTGTTTGGTGCGTCGTTAAATAAACTATTTCCTTCCTGCCTTCCAGCTTATCAGCTAAGCACTATAGCCCATAGCCACAACATATTTCAATTCTATATCATCTAATGTACGAATACACCAAGATCTACATCGACCTTCAGCCAAACGAGTACTATGAAAATCTACATCGAAGCGACTACAACACTATCTACATGGCTGCAGCCAAGTACAACTGAACCATGTATAACTGAACGAGCACAGTCTTGCGAAAGAGAACCTTTTCTAATAAAGATTTGACGGATACAGAACTCACAGAACAGTTGTACCATCAGAAATGCATCAATAATCTTGTCAACGAAAACCAAAAATCCGGACGACTAGCTTATCACGGAAGTCTACAAAACGAAACGTCCCAAGCAACCCAGTTTGCCATAACGGTAAATGGTTAGTTGGGAAACGAAACTGTGAATGTCATGAAACTATATGTCCTTTACAAATGCTATGTTTAAAATGTTCTTTTCTAAATGGTATCTCAAATGTATATATACTTATTTCAATACCTATCATTTTATTTTTATTATTAATTATTATCACGGGGATCCTATAATACCCGTAACTGAATAAAACACGATTATCCAAATATCTCTCCTAACTGTATATCTATTAGATCTCTCTGCATCGGGCAGTCCAATACCCGAGTGGCTCGGTTCTAGGTATAATCAGAGATACGATCTTATATAATATGTATTTATTAGCACGTTAGTTCACTAGAAAACACAAAACACAATACACTTTGGAATCTGTATTAACCGTAAGCTGACAAATATATTTGCCGCAGTTAATTAATTATCAACAACAATAATAATAACAACCCAGAACTAATCACTTAATTAGTTAATCACTAGGTGTCTAGTTTACACAATAGTCTAATCACTTCACCGTGATACAACACACACACGTGTGATAATTGAGAAACGCTGCCAGGGGAACTTAATTAATAAAGGAATTACAACTCTATTCCTAACTGGTTAATTTTTAATTAACCCATAACTACTGATTCAGTAACCTTGTAATACAGAAATAATACTGGTACATATCACCATAAAGACAATAACCTACAGTTTACCTAGGTCCTCTAGGATGACAGTGAAGCCTACAGTTTACTTCGTCAGATTACTGGAAACACTGTCTAAATAATATTGGTATAATACAGTATTAAAATATTTAAAGTCGCATCAATCACATCAAGGTTATACAACAGAGCAGAAATATATATTTACCAGTCCAAACGGACACGTTCCCCGGAAGCCTTCCAATATGTTTCTCCCCGATAAATCTAAAATTCTAGCTATTTATTACAAAACCGAATATTGCCTGGGGGCACATCGCGGTACTCCCCCTATCATGGGATATGTCCACAGCGACCAAGACGGCATATTTTCTTAGATGACCAGATTTACTGTCGCCATTCCGCTAGGAATACAAGGTCGTAAAACAGAACTCGCGGAGGTATTACGTAACTACTGGCCACATGGCCTCCGCATCTGGTCTAAGTGTGTATTAGAGGGTACGGTCGCGCGGAGGTATTACGTAACCAAGTGCCCATCTGGTCTAAGTGCATATTGGGAACAGCTCGACCACCGTCGCGCGGGGGTATTACGTAACCAATCCGCACACGGCCCTCTAAAACAATTAACATCGCCACAGGCGAAAAAAAATAAGAGCATGTACCGTCACAATTATCAATAACGAGTAAATTAAAATTAAAATTTAAGCTTGACATTCATGTAGCCAAAACCATGCATACGTTTATGCAGACAACAACACCAACACCGACTGTGAATGAATTCGAACATAAGACGCCCATCTACAGTTGCCTCAGACAACGGGAATGCTAACCAACTGACTCAACAAAAATACGCTACAAGCGAAAAACCTGTCTGATAGATGGAACAGTGTATTTGTGCTACAATAACTCGGACACGGGGCAACTATTTGCAGTACTATATACGAATTTATTTTAAGAAAACATATTATATATACACGAGGACGTGTCTATCTTTGGACAGGGCAGAACTGTCTCAGTGTGACATTTACAAGCATATTCAAATGCAATATATGTGTAGTTGTGTGAATACGATTCATTAATTCTGTTACCTGCCATTCGTGCACTAACATAGTCTTTAGTAAATTAGGGGATAGCAATCAGACTAAATTACAGCAATCAATAACACTGTGGATTTTAATTGTTGCCCCCAGGTTATCCGCTACGAACTATAACCCATGGCAGTTACGTGTCAACAAATATATGTATCTTATAATTGTTAGTGTTTCTATGCATAAAGGTGAGACCAAAGTGGGGACAGAGAGAGAGAGAGAGAGAGAGAGAGAGAGAGAGAGAGAGAGAGAGAGAGAGAGAGAGAGAGAGAGAGAGAGAGAGAGAGAGAGAGAGAGAGAGAGAGAGACCGAAGGGGATACCCAAGGAGGACAGCTCTACCATTCATTCCCCTGGGGTTCTCTATCCCAAAGTCAACTCTATCAGGAGGCTTGTGTATGTCATTCATCCAAGAGCTGAAACATATATTATCTGTATCACCATGTTGTTAACTTGTTTCATGCTGGAAAGGAAAATGGCAACTACATCACCAACTTGTGAGTTCTGTTCCTTCGTTTACGTTCGTCAGAAAATAAGAAAAGGAGAAAAATTACTCTGCGTTAGTATATATATGTAGACCTAGCTTCGTTGTGTTTGATGTAGTCCGGCAGCGAACCACTAAACCCCAAATTAGGGTATTAAATTGATTGATTTTTTGATTTTTTGATTTTTTTTGTTTTTTTGTTTGTTTTTGTTGTTGTTTTTTTGTTGCTGATTATACTCATTTAGGAAATCTATTTCACAGATCTCAAGGATGACATCGTGTCAACATTGGACACTTTAAGATTTTAAAATGTATATATTTAGTCATTTTATTGCCATTAACTGTCAGTAATATTGTTCCAGTAGACACAATTAGGAAGGATTCTTACACATGTTGCGGGAATTAAGTCTTTAAATGTTTTCTGCCGATGTAAATGAGTTTGGGTTACCCTTCATAAAACGTGGACGTGGCCCTCAAAGTGTCCTTTTTCAAAATGGCCACCATTGTAAATCTTCACTAATCATTAAAAGAGACATATAATATTGAGTTGCTTCAAAACTGGCAGAAAATTAGAAACAAACTTTGGGAACCGTGAAGAGTAATACAATTTGAAATTTAAATATTATGTGGGCGTGGCAAACATAGAACGTTTTGTTTTTTCCAAAATAGCCGCCTTTGTCGATTCTCTGCATATTCGTACAAACGTCATATATTAACCTTTGTATATACGCAAAGTCTTGTGACTCAGCTTGCTTGGTTTTCTTTTACATATGATATGTATACGCAGGTGTTTGGACTATATGGCCATCGCAGATTTGTTGATAAGAACGGTGGCCATTTTGGAAGATGGCAATGCCCGTAGTCGACTGCTTTCTTGTATAAAATTTTGTAAACTAAATACACATGTATGAATAAACTGAATTTGGTGTTTCATGCTTTTTCTTTTATAATTATATGTCATACACACTGCACACACTACGTATCGCATGTTAAAGGGACATTCCTGAGTTTGCAGCATTGTCAGATGTTTCCGACTAATAAAATGTTTCTACGATTAAACTTACATAATAAATATATTTTCTTGTTTAGAATATAAGTGTCTGTATATTCAATGTGTTTCTGGTCGTCTTAATATTTGCAAGAAGCCTTTATTTTCGACACACATATAGCACGTAAATGTATAGAAACGATATAAACCACTTTACGCACTGTTCTGAGTATTGCTATAACTTCTAATTTAATCAAATTCATAGATAATTTTCAAAAACAAAAGTTATCTTTATCCTGGTACACAATTTATAATGAATTGCATTAAAATGACATGTTGTTATACATTTAACATCAAAAACAGACAGCCTTAAACACAAACTCTTTAAACTACATGACGTCATTGTGTGTGTTTGCCAAATCGTGTTGACGTCATGTTTAGTACCGACAAGGTCATTGGTTTGTAAGCGTCAAATCATCCAATAGTATTATTCGTTAGACCAATGCGTGAGAAATTATGATTTTTATTTCTCCCGTTATGAGTACCTACTGGTGTAATAAATATAGATTCGCTACTTTCTAGCTGTTAGATAATGTATTTTATATATTGATATCATGACTTTTGTAAACTATCATAAACTATTGTATATGGGCCGATGGCCTACACACAAACCAATAATAAACCATATTAAATATAATTCCGTCCCAAAACCATATATCTGGGTCAGTGACCGAAAACATAAACATTTCTATAGTCGGTGGAAAACGTGCTACAGTACCAGCTATCTCAGGAGAGTCTCTAAGAAAAACAATTGATTATAGATTCACCTCGGTGCTTCTTCCTTCGTTCACCAGTGCCATGATAACAAGGCAGAACACACTAATAACAAAGAACATCTTCATGATGACAAATTATGACCTATAACAAAACACAGGTAATAATGAAAAGACACCAACTATTACTACTACAACAACAACAATGAATGAATGAATGAATGAATGTTGCATGAAACCCCAGCATAAACATAGAGATCGGCTATTAGATGCCAAACAATGGTAAATATATCAATATGATTTACTACTACCACTACTACTACTACTACTACTATTACTACTACTACTACTGCTACTAAAAGTACTACTACTACTACTACTACTGCTACTAAAAGTACTACTACTACTACTACTACTACTACTAACACTAACACCAACACTAACACTAACACTAACACCACCACCACCACCGCCACCACCACCACTACTACTACTCTCACTACTACTACTCCCACTACTACTACTACCACTACTACTACTACCACTACTACTACTACTACTACTACTACTACTACTACTACTACCACAACTACTGCTATGAAATAATATATATGTTGATATTATTCAGTAGGACTAACCAATTTGGCGCTGACATATTTCCTCTCCTAATATCTTAAAACAATATACAGTTTAAATATGCTTAAATATGTTTAAATAAGTCAGTTAGATATAATTTTGTTTTGTTTAACGAAACCACTAGAACACATTGATTTATTAATCATAGGCTATTGAATGTCAAACATTTGGTAATTTGACTTACAGTCTTAGAGAGGAAACCAGCTACATTTTCCAATTAGTAGGCAGGGATCTTTTATATGCACCATCCCACAGACTGAATAGCACATGCCAGGGCCTTTGATATAGCAGTCATGGTCGAGAAAAATAGTGTCGATCCCAAACTGACCGCGCATCAAGCGGGCGCTTTACCACTGGCTACGTCCCGCTCCCATCGTTTACATGTTATGATTTATACATGAAATGTTTGCCTATGAGCCGGAATAATTAAAGGGACATTCCTGAGTTTGCTGCATGGTAAGATGTTTCCGACTAATAAAATAATTCTACGCTTAAACTTACATATTACATATATTTTCTGGTTTAGAATATCAGTGTCTGTATATTCAATGTGTTTCTGGTCATCTTAATATTTGTAAGAAGCCCAAACTGGATTTTGTCTTCAAATAATTTCGTACGTACGAAAAAAACTTATTTTAGGAAATAAAATGAAATTTAACCTAGTACAACTATTAGAACGATCAGAAACACATTTAATGTACAGTCACTAATATTTTATGCAGAACTATATATTTGATATGTAATTACAATCGTTAAAAAGTCTCTGTTAATCGATAACATCTTTAAAATTGCAACAAACCCTTTAAAGCTCACAGCATATACTATACTTACAATGCACTGCAGCTTTGAATGCTCTGATCATCACGTCATAGTTTACAGTTTTATAGTGTTTGGTGTGTGACAGCATCTGTATTTCTGATTTAATCACATTGACAGTGCAGCTCACGTTTCAATGTTACTCAAGTTATGAATAAAAACATGTTTAATATAGACACCTTACTGATAGCAATTGTAATAATAGTGTATAGAACTCTTGGTCTTTTACCAATTAGCAGTTAGTAGTGCTATTAGTGTGTAACATCCTTTCAACTCTGCCTTATAGTTATACAGAGATAAGATTTTGATATAGGGATAAGTTCAGATTTGGTGCAATTTCCCAGGGACGAAACTCTTTTCATGTGGAAATATTGACCTGGCGTTTTGTAAAAGGTTTGCCACCAAATATATCTGCATATATCTGGGATCACAATATCATTCAAAATGGCCGGCAAAATGATGAAATTTTGTAATGCGTGTCACGTAGTAGCAGATATGAAGAACAGCACGACCCAAAATTTAAAAAATGTTTATTTACAACAACACATTTAAATTGATATACATAAAACACACCAAATCCTTTCAAACCACCTTTCAACCAAGTATTCAGCACACTCCATACAACCCAACACACCATTCACAAATAATCACAATAATAAATATAACCAAACGCGTTAATGACTGATTCCCAAGATATATTAGCAGACTATCCGGCACACTCGTATGAAAAAGTAGGACAAATGTAGGAATGGAAATACAGAAAACGTAGGACAAAAGTAGTACTGAAACAGTGCATAGTAACATTATCCATGCTCATAGTGGGTAAACGAAGAAGTAAATTAAAAAATGGTATTAATGAGAAACTTTTTTCTCAGATTTCACCTATATTTTTGTTATCCAAAATAATATGAATTTTATGTAACTGTCACGTTATACAGTTATTTGAAATTGTTGTGCACTGTTTTAATTGATATATTAACATTGGAAAAAGTGTTAGCTACTCAATATTAAATTTGAAGCAATCGTAAACGACTATCACTGTAAGGTAGCAAATTAGCATTGCACGTATCTTGCCACTAAAACAAATCCCATAACTTTTGACTTTTATAATAGCACAAGCAATATACACACTTTAACAGTAATTTGCGGCATTTTGAAACAAAAACGTTGGGAAAAAAATGCAGGAAAAACTAGGTATTTTGAAGAAAACGTAGGAAAAATAGGACAAAGACCAAAAAGTAGGAACAAGTTACGGAAAGTAGGATCACTGGACAGCCTGCAATAGCTGTACATTACTCAGACATATTTATATGTTATTTGATAACAGCAATAATTACCACCACCCCCAACCCACATACACGCACGCACTGACACCTATTACTCTGATAATATATGTTATTTAATTATAGCAATAATTACACACACACCCCATCCCCAACCCAGATTCACCCACATAGTGTCACCTAACCAACTACCAAATTTCAAACAAATCGGCCAGGACCTTAATTTACAAACAACAATACGGAGCCTGGTCGGGCTGCTTGTGCGCCCTTGCACTTTCCAGGCGCAGGCTGACCCTTCTCCCACTCCCACCCACTTTCCTGCCTGGACAAAGGAGTTGGCGTACGTCGTCACCTGCGCCCATGACAGCTTGCTACAACAGCTGGCCGTGCCAATGCATTGGTCATTTTGATGATAAATTTTATTTGTTTTTGCTGGTAGGTCTCTCTCTCTCTCTCTCTCTCTCTCTCTCTCTCTCTCTCTCTCTCTCTCTCTCTCTCTCTCTCTCTCTCTCTCTCTCTCTCTCCTAACATACACAATTTACTTATGTTACCTTCATATATTTAAAGATGCAAACTGCGCAAATATGTGTAATGTTTATTTACAAAATATATTTGAAAAATTACACACACAAAAATGCAAATCGACAGTTTATTACGCTCTAAAGAGTAGATTACAGCAGTGAAAAAATATTTATATGTTATTTAATTAGCAATAACCCCCATGTTCCCTCAAACCCAAACACATGCACATCCTGTTAACTAACCAACTATCAAATTTCAATCAAATCGACCCAGAATGTAATTTACAAACAATAATACTGAGCCTGGTCGGACTATTTGTGCTCTCTTGCACTTGCCAGGCCGGGACGGTCCCTTCTCCCACACCCCACCCTTGCCTGTCCTGGACGAAGGAGCCGGTATAAGTCGTCATCTGCGCCCATGACATCTTGCTAGAACAGGATGCTCCGAGTGTGCACGTTAAACCCTATGACCTGATCTGACCTTGAAAGCTGATTCTATTTTTGGGTCTGCAGCTGGTCGTGCCAATGCACTGGGCTTTCTGGCGATAAATTATATTTGTCTTTACTGGTAGTGTTTTTGCTTTCTCGTCATTCCAACAATTCCTGCTTGACGTATTTGATATTTCACATGATAATAAAGTAGTAAATAGTTAATACTAACATGCACATTTCATTTTTGTCACCTTCATAAATTTAAATGTACAAACTGCAAATATGTCATTTTTATTTGCAAAATATATCTGCAATTAGACACTGTTTTACGCTCTAAATAAAATTAGCGTAACTTCAAAACCGCTCGACTAAACTCAAAAACTCCTACAGTTGATACCAAAAACATGAACCTCATTTTCACCGTCCAAAGAAGAATCAACCACGTCACTACAGTCATGGAAGGAATTAATTAAGTTGTGCAGTCATGTTTCCACCGTAATTACTCGTTTATTAAAACGTTGTCCATGTTTCCAGTCTATTATTACAACAAAGTTAAACAAATTTAATGTTCTCAGTCCTGTGAGCAGCAACAGTCCACCCGTTTTACACGCCACTGTGTTCTCGACATTTCTCAGCCCGTTACGACATCCACCATCGAACTCCAGAGTTCGCCATAGTTCTTGACCCATTGAGAACTCCACCATTCGGGTCTACAAAGAATTCACGTGATGACTCTTATAGCGTACCCATTTGAGGAACCTCGTGAGAAACACCACTACGTCAAAGATACACCATTTAGTGTGGAGTATAAGAATACATTCCATAATACATTCCTTTTTTCTGTTAAAACATTCCTCAAATTAAAATCACACACAGTGCACTATATACATAAAATTCGATAAATCACAAATTATCATATCATGACTTCATACATTGCATTATTTAACATTCCAAATGCAACGTGTGCATATACTGACGCTATACCATCTTAAACCCACTTCCAAAACATCAAGTTAAAAGCAAACACACTTCCGCTAAATGCTACGTCAATAGTGACCACCATATCCAGACACCCTGCTTTTATTCATCAAAACCACTCATACCCAATCGTACAGTCAACCCCCCGATCCCCTCCCAGCCTACGCCCCTGCCTGTGACGTCCATCCCATATAAAATAAAGAAATCACAAGTCTTCCCTCATCTAAGGCTTGCAAAACTGAACGAACATCTGAAAAGAAGATGATTTATCAACATTCATCTTTTGAATCGGGGTTCAGGTCTACGTTAAGGTTTGGGTCTCTGCATTACATTTGTGTTGAGCAATATTCCTTCTACCGCAAATTCTGGTGTCTGCAAATTTTGAGATATCTTAGGGAATTCATTTCATAATTTTGCCGATTATAAGCAATACCATATAATTCTGATATGTACGTTGTATCACCTGGGATAAAATATTAAAATATTCAAGGCAGCTTTCAAATCGTATTATGTTTGACGTTTACAGTGTAGAGACTATTTGCCAATATGGGGCATCACTGGCAACATTTTTTTAAAAGCTCTGAACACTCACAGCTTTTTTTATGTATTAATTATCCTTATATTGATATTGATCATAAATTCATTGCTATATTTACCATCACGTGACACCAAATAGTGGATGTGTTGTTTTATTCTGCTGGAGTGCCATTCATTCATTTATTCATTAAAATGTCTGATACTATATCATATTCATATGTTGATATTTTATATATGTTAAAACAGACGACAACTATTGGTTGTGCTCTTGGTTGGTGCCATTGTGATGCAGAACATGATCACCTTTCGAAAAGGTCTAATGCTATCACATGTTGGATATAGTTGTACAGTTTTGTTTTTGTTTAACAATTCCACTATAAAACTATTGGATGTCAAACATTTGGTAATTTTAATATATATAGTCTTAGAGATGAAACCCGCGCTACATGTTCTCATTAATAGAAAGGGGGTATTTTATATGCACTTCCACACAGATAGAACAGCACTGGCTAGATCGAGACATAGTTGAATGGGCCCAGTGACGGGGATCGATCCTAGAACAATCGCACATCAGGCGAATTGTAGAAGTTCTGTCTTGTGCAGCGTTAGATTTGTCTAGCCTGTAATGGAAGTAGCATTACTCGTATAGACAAAGTGGGCAGGATGTACCTATCGTTCTGAAAAGCTGCAGTCACGATATTGTCATTAAAGGGGCATTCCTGAGTTTGCTGCAATTTTTAAGATGTTATCGACTAACGGAGACTTTTAACGATTATAATTACATATCAAATAAATTGTTCTGCATAAAATATTAGTGGCTGTGTATTAAACGTGTTTCTGATCGTTCTAATATTTGTACTAGGTTAAATTTCATTTTATTTCCTAAAAATGTTTTTTTCGTACGCATGAAATTATTTGAAGAAAAATCCAGTTCAGGTTTCTTATAAATATTACGACGACTAGAAACACATTGCATGTACAGAAACTGATATTCTAAACAAGAAAATATATTTAATATGTTAATTTATTCGTGGAAATATGTTATTAGTCGGAAACATCTTACAATGCAGCAAACTCGGGTATCCCTTTAAGTTCTCTTGACACTACTGAGACACAATTTAGAGTTTATGTTAATTGTTTTACCATTGTGATTCGACAAAAAATGGGTGTGTGGGTCATTGGAATCAAGTTCCTAGATAAGTTACAAGTAGAGATTTTGATTAAACAAATAACTTAAAATAACCAAAACACTTTCATATGACAGATTTTGAAATTCCAGACGATGGCTATATAAAACAGTTACTTTCTACTTTCTCAATAGCAGCTATGACTGGTGGACCTTTAACTATGAGACATGCGTACTAATCATGGTTTTAAGGAAACAGCAGGGTTAATATTTATTTGATATAGCGGCTATTTTGAACTTCAATATTGTGGGCGCTGCAGTAGTTTGAGAAATTGCCAACATTGGTTTTCATGTTTATTAATAGTCTAAACATTATATCTCAAACTATGAAAGAGTATACCCGAAATTGCATGTGTGGCTAATGTTTTTTCTTCACAAGCCCAGGGGTATTGCCACAGTATTGTAGCAGATTGATAATCTGACAGACAATTTCATAACATTATCAACACATGTTGAGATATGTTATCAGATATCGCATCTAATATTCAGACCTGCTAAAACATGTTCACAAAAAAACCCTCGATACCTGAACTGTGTTAACAATATGCATGTCTGTTGACAATTTTATCGGGAAATCGTTGATAATTGACGTAATTCGTGTGGAAGTTTATCAATGATGTAGTATTTGTTTCATAAATAACAATAATTAAATATATATATATATATATTTCTGGTAATGTTTATTGTGTGGTTTTTTTGTTTTAATTTTGAAAATGTGTTTTGTTTTGACTTTCACTTTTTTCTTGCAAATTTTGTAAGCAGGGTTCTAATAGTAAATATGGAAACTAGGAACAGGCTACAGATACAATTGATCAAGTAGTAAATAATCAAACACAAAAATCGACACCCCACTCCTTGGAGGAATGAACGCTTGAATGTTCAAGTCTTGCTGATTTTGATGAGAACCAAATATTGAATGTGCACTATGTAATAAGGAATGGTTGATCACACGAAAGCCACGGACTGTTTGTGATAAGCGAGGTGTCAGCAGGACATAGTCTAGGTTTTTGTTAAGAAACATGCAGCTTCTTTTCCCACATCCATCAACATCGGTTCCACCAAAACAAAAAATAGAATGCAGTATTGTTCCTATCAATTATCTTACACATCCCACTTTCAAATCCTGGACAGAAATGATTGTGGACTACACTAATCCACTGTCATGTACTACTCTTGATATCGTTGTTGATGGTTGTAGTTCACAAAGGGGACAGCTGTGCGTGTCCAAATAATGTAGAGTAGAAGAATATCTCGTCTCAGTCAAATCTTACTATAGCTGTGGGACAGGGGTGACTAACTTACAGATGATGCCAACTAACAACAGCTGTTATCTGGTCTTTTACATACGGATAGGACATATATCACAATCTGAACGACAAAACATACATATAATCAGCGCCGTATCTCCGCACAAGGTAGAGTCCAATGGGCACAATATTGGATGATTCCATTAATCTCAATCCAGTGCCTCCAGTTCGTTTACTGGAGATTTCATCACCAATCGGGTGCAGGGGTTTGCTCAGTCGGTTGAGTGCTCACTTGAGGTGCTTGCTTCGTAGGATCGAACCACATTGGTGGATCCATTCAACTGACTGGATTTTTTCTCGTTCCTACCAGTGCACCGCAACTGGCTTTCCTGTCTGTGGAAAAGTGCATATAAAAGATTCCTTGCTGCATTAGGAAAAATGTAGCGGGTTTCCTCTGATGACTACGAGTCAGAATTACCAAATGTTTGACATCCAATAGCCGATGATTAATTAATCAATGTGCTCCAGTGATGTCGTTAAACAAAACATTTGTTTTACATCACCAATCCTTCGCCACCAGTAGATCTAACAGCATTGCATGGACTTCCATTTCCAGGTGAAATTCCATCTATAAATAACAATTTATATATAGACCAATTACACTTCGCCTTTTATAATGTTATTCGGGAGCATACAAATTCTAAAAATATCGGTCGAGACTATTTATGTAGTAGGCGAAGTTGGTGGTATATTTTAACATTGACAAAACAGGGGAAAAGTGCAGTAATAAACTCTGGATTGTATACTAGTATAAACAGATTTTATGGCTATACCATCACGGTTTTGTTTTTTCTCTTGAAACTAATTTTATATTGAAATTAGTTTCCGGCATACTTCGTAATTCACCCGAATCATTTCGTATACCCTCGGCATAATCCCGAATGTTTTCAAATTCTTTTCAAATCAATGGCATGGTTTTGCAAGTAAGGTTTTGATTGGTCGAATGAAAGGTCAACTGGACATGAGCTCCAGTGGGCTGCTGTTAGATCCACATGTAATAGTAGAGCTAATTTTAATGATATTGTGTCACCACAGCTGTCAAGTTTCTCACGCCATCTACAAAAATCACCAAAGAGATGGTGGAAAGAATTCAAAAATATGGAATAGCATTAACAATCACTTTGGTCAGTGATGCATCGTATTAAGTAAATATAATCTAACAATATCTAACATAAAACATTTTGGATGCCCAGATGGAACAACTTATGTGCCAGAATGATATGGCGTTGTTTGAAACATGCATGCAATCTGCATGCCCTAGGGAATCTTAGAAGTTGTGATATGTAGACATCACAATCTGGAGCAGAAGGTATATTGCTCGACATAAAGTACAAATTGACAATTCGAAAATCATACCTTTTGTCATACAGCTTAGTTTGGAGACCCATGTCGCTTTGAATATCTAGGCATAGTCGAGGTGTGAAACTGATCTAATACCTTCAGATGTTTCCTTTATTTCTAAATATTGTAATCTGTAATCCTGCTAATACTGAATGATGCGAGATTGTCAATATAGCGGAGAGTAAAGTTAATGGAGTAATACAAATATTTGATTCCCAGAATGTAGAATGTACAAAGAACTGGTTGATAATACATTTGAACAAAAAGGTTCTTGATAATTGAGATCAATTGCTGAATCCCGAATATGGGACGGAAATTCCGGATTATTTTCTGAAATAATTATTTTCAGAACGTTGCTCACTCTGTCGCACCCACCAAAGCAAGTCCCCCAACGAAAAGTTGCATCTGTTGATCAATATCATTGTACATATTAACTTTGTTTATTCCGTTAACAAAAATATATTACAAATTCATACTGACCCCCCCCCCCCCCCCCCCCCCCCAAGGGTTGCCACATGCCTGCCATTTAGGATGTGTAATCATCAGTCGTCGGCACAAATGTATCAAAATAATGATGCTAAATATCAGTTGTAAATCCTCAATGATTTTACAACAAACAAATATTTAACAGAAAATTCGATTTTATTTGAATTTGACCATTTTATTATTCATATTGTGTGACTAAAGGATAAGCCATACATGCACGTGTCTTGATATAATTGATAGACATAAGGGGAGAAAGAGAGAGAGAGAGAGAGAGAGAGAGAGAGAGAGAGAGAGAGAGAGAGAGAGAGAGAGAGAGAGAGAGAGAGAGAGAGAGAGAGAGAGAGAGAGAGAGAGAGAGAGAGAGAGAGAGAGAGAGAGACAGAGACAGAGACAGAGACAGAGACAGAGACAGAGAAAGACAGAGTGAGGGAGACATAGAGAGACAGAGAAAGTCAGACAGAGACAGAGAGAGAGAGAGAGAGAGAGAGAGAGAGAGAGAGAGAGAGAGAGAGAGAGAGAGAGAGAGAGAAAGACAGAGACAGAGACAGAGAGAGACAGAGTGAGGGAGACATAGAGAGACAGAGAAAGTCAGACAGAGAGAGAGAGAGAGAGAGAGAGAGAGAGAGAGAGAGAGAGAGAGAGAGAGAGAGAGAGAGAGAGAGAGAGAGAGAGAGAGAGAGAGAGAGAGAGAGAGAGAGAGAGAGACAGAGACAGAGAGAGAGATAGAGAGAGGGAGACATATAGAGACAGAGAAAGTCAGACAGAGACAGAGAGAGAGAGAGAGAGAGAGAGAGAGAGAGAGAGAGAGAGAGAGAGAGAGAGGGGGGGGGGGGGCAGAGATGGAGACAGAGACAGAGAGAGTGTATGTATGGATGTTCAATAGAACATGTCTAAAACTAACAATGATATACAAAAAAACAAAAACAAACATTTCTTAAGGTATATGTTTTATTAAGCTCGCTATATTTGAATACAGTTTAAAACTGTTTTCTTTTTCATGTATGAGTTGTAAACTGTAGGGGAGGTAATTTCAGCTCTGCATCGTAGGACCTGTTTGTCTCTTGAGAAGCCTTCCGATTTGATCTGCGGTGTTACCTGCAGCCATTCCTCGGAAAACGATCACCCCTCCGTGCACACTAGAAGAACAATATGAAAGGGATGTTTGTTTAACGACAATCCATGGTATTTTGTTACGGGCGGATCCAGGATTTGTTTTGGGGCCGGTGACTATGGAAAAAAATGATACATGTGAAAAGGGTAACCCAATACAATTTGGTTTTAAAAATATAAAAAAGAGAGGAAAAAAAGAGCCCCATCCTTAATGTATAACACTTCATATTTTTTACATAATTAATTCACACACATACAAACACATATACATACATCATACATATATATATATATATATATATATATATATATATATATATATATATATAAAACTGTGATTAGTACCGGCCTCGGTGGTATCGTGTTTAAGCCATCAGACATAACGTTTGTAGGTACTGGGTGTGTGTGTGTGTTTGTGTGTGGCTGCCCTCCTCTGTCCCTCACCAGGCCCTGCTTTGTTTTATTTGTTTTTAAAAAAAAAACCCATTAACATCAGTATTGCTTTGCAGGAAATCGTAGTACATGTCCACAGGTAGTCGTTGTACAATACAATTGTGTAGTGATATTACAACAACGCACATAGAGACGAATATAAACATTTGATCATCACAAAATTCATCATAATGGTACAGAAATGATTTTTCTAAATTTGCTTATAGTTGTCACATTTTACAACGCAGCACGTATTTCATAATAGGACTGTAAACCTTTCTTTTATTTATTTATTTACTTTATGGCCGATTATCATACATAATTAAACGATCGTTTCGAATATAAATTTGACATGACATATATTGACATACTCAAATTGTTTACATCGATTTCAGTAAGAGTGTTGGTTTCTTAGCATCTACAAATGCATCTCTCAGAGTACGTATTTCCTTCAGATTTCAAATTTGCACAAAAATCTCCGTACAATGCAACGAGAAATCATTTTACAGGGAAGTACTTACTACTTATGTTGGTTTTGTTTTGTTGTCGTTTTTTGTTTGTATGTATGTATATATGTATATTACTACTTACATCATTTTTATTACTTCCTTTGGCATGAACGGCCTCTGCCTATTAGCTTTTTTCTGCAGACCAACCTTCGACAACACTCGAACCTCCCATTTAACTTACAGTCTTCTCCTTTGTCTAAGCACTGTAAAATAGTTTTACATGTAATCACAGACAGATGGCAGTGTCATATCAGAATAAAGTAATAACAACAAGAACAACAACAACGATTGACAATAACAATAACAAAAAACAGCAGAGAGAAAGAAAAAAGCTACCCACTTTTAAACCCTGAACATTATCATTCGCAAATATTATTTTAAGGCTCCGGTACACAATGGTCGAAAAGAGTAGCCCATGAAGTGGCACCAGCGGGTTTCCTCCATCAATATCTGTGTGAACCTTAAGCATATGTCCGACGCCATTCCACAAACTTGTAACACATTTGGATATAGTTGCAATAGAGTGAAACGTCTTTGGCTTTGAAACAGGGACATACCCTCTAAACAGAGACCACAGGCCTAATTCACAAAGGTCACTTAGACAAAAAAGCATCCTCTTTGCAAGTATTTTAGCATTGCACTGCGAGATCGCAAAGTTACGAGAGTCCCGTGAATTAGGCCACAGATCGTTACTTCTTAGAGGTACGTGCGTTTTTAGACGAATAAGTAAACTGTGTTTCGTGGTATTACAATCACCAGGATGACCAGGAACAATTTGGAAACAATAAAACAACACAGTGCAGTAATAATCACAATAACGACGATGACCATGTTGACATGCATGTTTACGCTTCTATTGGCGACTTAACAATATATCCTAGTTTATTTCTTAAGTAATATTATTCTCTTTTTGTTCATGTTTTAAAAATATTTATTACCCCAGATCGCAATAGCAGTGTCATGGTTGGGGCCTTGATTCACTGCTGTACATATACATCTTACAAAATAGCATAACACATTAAAGCAACAGTTTATATACTGTGTTTTTCTGATCTGGGATTTTAACTAAAAACGAGCGAAACAAAAAAGGAAGCAGGAGAAAAAGATAGAGCAACATAATAATGCTGCAGAAGAGAAAACAAATCACCGTTATTGGTGATTATTGTTGTCCACGAGTGCCTTTTTTTTCTTTGTCTTAATACAGGTAATTCAGTAAAACAATAATTATGTGAACATTTATGCTAACGTATATTGTGTGCAAGCCTTTTAATTATTCTCGAAAAGATTAAACCATGGAGCTCATTCTTTGTTAAATGTCTCGTAATAAGTAAGTAATATTATTCTTAGAAAGTGTAATTTAGTAACTCGAGAAATAGCTAATTGCAATAAGAAACAAGAAGATAAATAAAATGCATCTTGTTTCTGATATACAAGATATTTTTATAAAAACTTACATAAGAACCTTGGAGGTCTTGCGTCATCACCATGGCAGCAAGGCAGAGCAGACCGATAAGAACGAGCATCTTAATCATGGTGACAGGCTATGATCTGCAAAGAAACACGACATACATATATTAAGTGTCCAAGGGAATGACATATGATGTCCAAACAGATCGTCAGTATTAGAATGGTCCACGGTAATAACCAAACAGGTAGTCAGTATTATAAAGGTCGTGTATGTCAAGGTCACAATGACACAATCAAATAAAAACCTCTACTTATGATAGGCCATTATCAGTTTTTGGTAAATCATGCTTACTTCGGTATAAATATTCCACGATTGCAGACTTCTGAATCTTAACCTTTAACAAATATCAAAACTACCACAAGTGTCAAAAAACTAGTTATTCCCGTGGACCCTTCACATGTTAACATGGTGCCATTGATATAATATAATATAATATAATATAATATAATATAATAGTAATATAATAGTAATATAATTGTATTCGTTAATATACATGGCTAGACATAGTCCAGTTGATAAACAGCTTGTCTGGTGCGCTGTCAGTCTAGAATCGAACCCCGTTGGTAGGCCCATTGGCCTATTTCTCGTTCTAGCCAGTATATCAAGTTTCTGGAAAGTGTTATCCTGTCTGTGGAATGGTGCATATAAAAGAGAACTTGCTATTAATGGGGGAAAAATGTAGACGTTTTTTTTCTCTAAGACTATGTCAAAATGTTTGACATCCAATAGTCGATGATTAATAAATCAATGTGCTCTAGTGGTGTCATTAAACAAAACAACCTTTAACTTTATTTAGAACCTGACATTAGCATAGTCAATATCTGCAC
>NC_054712.1:51553588-51568588 GCF_016097555.1 Gigantopelta aegis | reverse complement strand
ACCAGGAGGTAGATATGTTCTTCCAACTTTTTGAACGGGCCGCTAAGTAGCTAAATTGGCCGCAGTCTAAGTGGACATTGTTAGCCGTGTCTAAGTTTAAGGGGAAGGCTAGCGTAGCTTATAATTCAATGAATGACGAACGAGCAAGTCAGTACGACCTAGTTAAGTCTGCAGTGTTGAGGGCTTATGAGTTACGGCCTGAGGATTATCGTTTACGGTATAGCTAGTTGGGAAAAACGCAGAGTCAGTCTTATAGTGAGTTTGTGGCTAAGAAAGTAGGGATGTTTGATAAATGGGTGATTTCTCATCAGGTAGGGTCATATACCGAGTTACGGGAATTGTTTGTCTTACAGGACATTAAAAATGGATTACCAGTTAGCTTACGTATTCATTTAGAGGATCGTGATATCAAAAAAATAGAAGAGGCAGGCATAGCGGCAGATGATTACGTGTTAATACACAAAGCTCAGGCAGTACAGGGTTGCTCTATACAACAGGGTGATAAGAAATTTCAGCCAGGTTTTTCCCGGGAAAGTAATTATCGGGGAGAGTCATCTAGTTGGTCAGCTAGTCAGGCAAGGAACGCACCTGGTGGGCAAAGTAAGGATAAACCTGCATTATCGGCCAATGCACGAACATTACGTCCACATTGCAGTTACTGTAAAAAGGATAACCATCTTGTCGGGGACTGTTTTAAAAGGAAACGCGATAATACGCAAGTGGTCGGTTTAGTGAGGTCAGCTCCGTTATCGAGAGAGTTATTGGTTAGTCCCATGGCAGAGAAAGTAAACCCGTATGTGTCCACTGGTATGGTTTGTGATGTGAAACAAGAGTTGAGTCCTAAGGCAATATCAATCCATCGGGATACAGGGTGTATCCAGTCTCTTATAACGTCAGATAGTTTAGCTGGTATAGAGAATTCAGATACAGGACGTAGTTTGGCCTTACCTCGGTTACTGGTGAAAATATGGTTGTCCGGTTACATAACGTTTTCTTGTTTTCGAAGTTTGTGACGGGACCAGTCGTTATGGGTGTTGTGAAGGACTTGCCTTTTGAAAACATAGGAGTTTTGTTGGGTAACGATTTGACTAGTCATTGTTGCCAGCCGCAAGGTGACAAATTGTTAATGGAAGACAGCCCTTTTCCAATAGAAGAGTGTGAGGTCGATGAGATTAGATATCCTGCGTGTGTAATGACTAGGGCTATGGCCAGAAGGGTAGCACGAGATCCAGAGGAAAATTGTGATTTGTCCGATACGTGTGTGAGCCATGAAGTTGGAGTGGATGAGGTTATCAGTTAAATGGTAGATAAGTCAACTGAGGAACTAAATGTGGTGGAACCTGTTGTCCTCCCGCAGAGGGGAAATGAACCATTTGTGTTTGATAGAGGGGACTTACCTTGTAATAGACAAGAGTTAATCCTAGAGCAGGGGGCTGATCCAAATTTGTTGGCAGCTCGCACTACATTGTTAACTGAGGGAGAAATGGAGGATCAGATGTCAGGTTATTATATGGACAAGGGAGTATTAATGAATAAGAGTGTGGAGAAGGTTGTGCCTGATAGAGAGGAATTTGTGACAAGATGTAGAATTGTGGTGCCCTCTAAGTACCGTCCGTCATTGTTATTTTTAGCACATGAGGACGTGTTTGCTGGCCACTTAGGGCCGAATAAGACTCATAGTAAACTTGCCTCAGAGTTTTATTGGAAGGGAATGTTTCCAGATGTCAGTAAGCATTGTATGTCATGTCATGTGTGTCAGGTTGTGGGGAAACGAAATCAGCTAATTCCTCCCTATCCCCTGCAGAAGGTTCCCATAGTTGGGGAAGCCTTTTCAAAAGTGTTGATAGATGTCGTGGGGCCATTACCGAAAACGCGTTCAGGCAACCAATTCTTATTAACTATTATGTGCTTAACTACGCGTTTTCCAGAGGCGATTCCCTTAAGGAAGGTTACTGCATATCTTGTAGCTAGTGCGCTGCTTAAATACTTCACGTATATGGGTTTACCAGGTGAAATTCAAAGCGATCGGGGTACGAACTTCATGAGCAAGTTAGATATACGACAGATTCGTTCTGCTGCATTCCACCCTGAGAGCCAGGGCGCAATAGAACGTTTCCACCAGAGCATGAAAAGTATGCTCCGCTGCCATTGTTTCGACAATGGTACTGACTGGGACCTGTCAATCCCTTTCGTGTTGTTCGCAGCACGGGATGCAAAGCAAGAATCTTTAGGAGTCACCCCATTTGAGTTGGTCTATGGGCATTCAGCCCGAGGCCCTCTCAAATTGGTAAAGATAGTTGGATAGACAAGTATAATGCCGAAAACCTGCTGATTTATGTAGGGAGAGTTAGAGATAGGTTATGGTAGGCGACCGAACTAGCTAGGAAGCATCTGAGCTATACTCAGAGCAAAATAAAATCAGTGTTTGATAGGAACGCTAGGAGTCGGGAAGTTAAACTAGGAGATAAGGTGCTGCTGTACCTTCCCATTAAACGGGGTTCATTGCAGAACAGGTATTTCGGTCCCTATGTTGTGCACAAACGGGTTAATGAGACAGGGTATATGATAAACACTCCTGATAGGGTTAGGAAAAGTATTGTCACATCAATTTGCTAAAAGGTTATTTTGACAGACTGCCGATAGTTACAGTGTTACCTGTCCAAATTGAGAGTCACTCAATTCCCTGTGATGACGTCAAGACTGCAGAGATCAATTTAACCAACAGCCAGATTCTAGCAGACTTGAGTCCGGACTTGCACCTTGACAGTCCCCAGCGAGCAGAGCTGACTACGTTGATACAAGAAAATGTTTCCATTTATCAGGACTTTTAAACGGTAACCAATACCTTAAACCAAGATGTGCGCTTGGAACCCAACGCTACACCGAGTCGACAGCATGCCTATCGGATAAAACCTGTAAAAGGTGCGGTACTAAAGAAGGAATCGAAGTTCCAGTGGTCAGACGAATGCGAGAAGTCATTCAACCGTCTCAAGCAGATGCTCTCCTTGTCTCCCGTGATGGCAGCACCAGACTACCAAATGCCTTTCAAGCTGGCTGTGGATGCCAGTGACGTGGGAGCTGGAACTGTGCAGTTCCAAGAAGACGAAAATGGACTGGACCATCCTGTAAGTTTCTTCTCCACAAAGTTTGACAAACACCAGGTGAACTATTCCACCATTGAGAAGGAAGCTTTGGCCATGGTACAAGCTCTGAAGCATTTTCAGATCTACGTGAAATCGGCATTGCATTAAGTGGTTGTCTTTACGGACCATAATCCGCTTACTTTCATTCACAGAATGAAAGCCACCAACCAGAGAGTTTTGAGATGGAGTCTTCTTCTGCAGGAATTCCCAATTACTGTTGAACATATCAAGGGCACATCCAATGTAATCGCTGATGCCCTGTCCAGAAGTTGAACGTTGTGATAATGTGTTGACGTTCTTGATTTCTGTTTTTGTTTTTATATATTTTATTGTATACCAGGGACTCAGAGACTCAGTGTGATTACTGGTAGTCACCTTATTACTATGTGTTATAAATGCCCGGATGCGTCGGTTAACGCACATTTTGTTTTGTTTAAATTTAGTATATTTCCCTAATCCTAGAGTAGAGGAAATATCCTTTTTGAGGTGGGGGTGTGTGACGGTACATGCTCTTATCTTTTGGCCTGTGGCGATGTTAATTGTTTTAGAGGTCCGTGTGCAGCTTGGTTACGTAATACCCCCGCGCGACGGTGGTAGTCTTGCGTCCCAATACACTCCCAGACCAGGTGTGGAGGCCATGTGGAGAGTGGTTACGTAATACTTCCGCGCGACCATGGTATCTCTGGCGAACTAGGCGTCGAACAGTCTCTGGGAGTTGTGGAAATATCACATGATAGGTGAGGTACCGCGTTGTGCCCCCAGGCGATATTCGCTGTCTTTGAGATTTTTGAATAAATAGATAGGATTTTAGAGATATCGAGGAGAAACATTGGAAGTATCCAGGGGAATGGACGTTGTTCAGCTGACGAAATATATTAGTTCAGACCGGACTTGGTAAATATGTATTTCTGCTCTGTTGTTCAACCTTGATGTGATTGATGTGACTTTAAATATTTTAATACTGTATTATACCAATATTCTTTAGACAGTGTCTCCGGTAATCTGACGAAGTAAATTGTAGGCTTCACTGTTCTAATATTTTTATACGAGTATTTGGTAAGATAAAGCTTAGCCTGTCATCCTAGAGGACCTAGGTAAACTGTATGTTATTGTCTTTATTGTGATAGGTACCAGTATTAATTCTGTATTACAAGGTTACTGAATGAGTATTTAAGGGTTAATTAAAAATTAACCAGTTAGGAATAGAGTTGTAATTCCTTTATTAATTACGTTCCCCTGGCAGCGTTTCTCAATTATCACACGTGTGTGTGTTGTATCACGGTGAAGTGATTAGAATATTGTGTAAACTAGACACCCAGTGATTAACTAATTAAGTGATTAGCTCTGGGTTGTTATTATATTGTTGTTGTTAATTAACTACTGCGGCAAGTACATTTGTCAGCGTAGTGTTAATACAGATTCCAAAGTGTATTGTGTTTTGTTGTGTTTTCTAGTGAACTAAACGTGCTATATATATATATGTATTTATACAAGATCTATCTCTGATTATACCTAGAGTCGGGCCACTCGGGTATAGACTGCCCGATACAGAGAGATCTAATAGATATACAGTTAGGAGAGATATTTGGATAATCGTGTTTTATTCAGTTACGGGTATTATAGGATACCCTAGATAACAGTGTAAATAATTCTCCGTGTTATTAGAAACTATTTTAGTACGGCCAGAGTTGATTATAGACCATCTATATTGTTTTATAATAATAATAATTCTCTGTGTTATTAGAAACTATTTTAGTACGGCCAGAGTTGATTATAGATATCTATATTGTTTTATAACAATAATAATTCTCTTTGTTATTAGAAACTATTTTAGTACGGCCAGAGTTGATTATAGATATCTATATTGTTTTATAACAATAATAATTCTCTGTGTTATTAGAAACTATTTTAGTACGGCCAGAGTTGATTATAGATATCTATATTGTTTTATAACAATAATAATTCTCTTTGTTATTAGAAACTGTTTTAGTACGGCCAGAGTTGATTATAGACCATCTATATTGTTTTATAACAATTATATGTGTACATATTTTGTGTATAATTATGTAACAACACAAGCGCACATTTAATAACTGACCCCTTCAGTTTGCCCCCCCCCCCCCCCCCCCCCCCCCTCAGTTACCGGCCTCTTCCGACGCTTATGTTTCGAGGACTTATTTATATCCAACCTCCTAAACTGGATCAGCCAAATTATGAAATCAAGCCAGTCCTGGCAATGACATGACAGAGATTTGCCTCCAACATGATTGATATTCAATTGGTATATTATTATTAATCCCAAGTTAACCAATGTCAGATATACATGTAAGCCCATTTATCAACCTCTATACCTATAATAGGAGGTTCACACATCGCTATGAACTAAAGTTATCTGACATCACAGAAAAGGTTCAGGTATACAAATATATGAAATATGGATAGAGACATTTGGCCCTGTAGCTGTTGATCAGGAATTGGCAGGTAAACAATGCATGAGAGAAATGAGAGTTCATAAGCTAGCATCTCAAGCACTCCAACGTTTAATATTTTTGCAATTAATCATTTTCATAGATCAGAAATACAGAAACATTCACCAAAGATATTAAACTTAAAATTTGTATGACAACGATATATGTTCTTATTGCTGTTTCACAAGTGACTTCACAAAATTTAATATTAGGCCTAACCAGAATGCTGATTTTAAATTTTGATTAATGGTTTCAGTGTTTACAAGGATAGTGCTGGCTGGTCACTGGGATAAGTATCTGTATTTGTATTGGTACATGTTGCCATGGTTTTAGAGATACATTTGTATGATCACATTAACTACAATCGATGCTGCACCGTCTATCATGCAGATATTCACCACTTGCTACACGAAATCCTTCATGAATATTTTGTGGTAATTTTATGGTCAAAAAGCCCAAAGCGCCAAACTGCAACATAGTACAATCAGGTACACTCCTCGAGTTGAATAAGACATTTTACACAGACTATTTACAGCATACAAAGCCGGCCTGGAAGTATATACGTTGCTGATGAAAAAAAATACTTGGTACCCATAGTAATATCCATTGTTAAAACAAACTCAAGATTCAAATGTACATGAGAAATTACTCAGGAAGTCAGCCTTGATTGTTGACGGACAGGCATTGGTTCAAAGTCCAAAACACAAGGGGAACAAAATGTTTGAGAAATATGTTGACACGTTGTATTTGATCGCTACAAATCTCTGTTAACCAAACTAAATGCATCAAGAAAGAAAGAAATGTTTTATTTAACGATGCACTCAACACATTTTATTTACGTTATATGGCGTCAAACATATGGTTTAGGACCACACAGATAATGAGAGACAAATCCGCTGTCGCCACTTCATGGGCTACTCTTTTCGATTAGCAGCAAGGGATATTTTATATGCACCATCCCACTGGCAGGGTAGTACATACCACGGCCTTTGATATACCAGTCATGATATACTGGCTGGAACGAGAAATAGCCCACTGGACCCACCGACGGGGATCGATGCCAGACCGATCGTACAGCGAGTGAGTGCTGTACCATTGGGCTACGTCCCCCCCCCCCCCCACCCCCCCCCCCCCCCACCCACCCACCCACCCCACCCTTCCTAAATGCAAAAATTAGAGATATACAAATCCGTAAGAAGGATTGGCAATGTCTCATACTGAACAGAACATTAACTAATTTCCTGTTTGAAACTTTTTTTAAATGTTGCACTGAAGGCAAAATGGGTGGTTGGTTTCACCGAAGACGACACTGAGTTGTATGTTGAATAATATAACCAGAGACCAAGCACTGATATCCTGTTGTTTTTGCTTATCTAAGTAACAATTGGAAATATTTTCGAAAACTATATATATAAATATAATATTGGAAAACACACCTTTTAGTACCAGAAGGTTAAGTTTGGTTGCTCTTCATGCTCTGGGATGGAATACTATTATTTCATATGTTATGGCATTTCAAGGGAAATTAAAAGATCTTTTGTATATCTTTGTGGCATGTCATTACCAAACAAAGCAAGCTTACATGTACCACTCTAGGCTTTCCATCACCTTCAGCAGTGGATGGACTCGTATGGATGATCATGAATAACCTATGAATGCCATCTGATTTTACTTCCAGTTTGTTTTAAAGTAGTAGAAAGGTTGCTGCTGTTGTTAAATAACCTTTTCACTAAATACCCATATATGTTAAAAAAAACCTCTCAGCATAATATTTGATGTAATAAAATATAAATGCATTATATTGAACTTGACAAGGTAAAACATAGGCACACATACAAACACACACAAACACACACACACACACACACACACAAACACACACAAACACACACACACACGCCCACACACACGTACGCACACACACACATACACATACACACACACATACACACACACGTACACCCACACACACACGTACACACACACACGTACACACACACACACAAACACACACACACATTCACGCCCCCCACACACACACGCCCCGCCACACACACATACACGCACGCCCCCCCACACGCCCCCCCACACACACACACAAACACGCCCCCCCCACACACACATACACACACACGCCCACACACACACATACACTCACACACACGCCCACACACAGACACATACATACACACGCACACGCCCACACACACACGCCCACACACACACACACACGCCCACACACACACACACGCCCACACATACACACACACACGCCCACACACATACACACGCCCACACACATACACATACACACACACGGCCACACACACGCCCACACACACACACACAGGCCCACACACACACACACACCGCACACACACACACGCTCTCACACACACACACACGCCCACACACACACACACACACACACGCACACACACGCTCACACATACACATACACACACACACACACCTGCATACAAAATGTTTAAATTATTATTTGTTTTAATTTAGCATGTTGTATGTTGTATATTTTTAAACATTTAAACATCTCCATTTGTTTTAAAAATAAATATAGCTTTAAAACTGAATAGGCCTTTCACCCATTATGTTTCTGTAAATCTACATATTTCCTAGCTATGTTAATATTAGCTAGTATAATTGAAATTTAATTATAAGTATTGTGTGTTATTTCCTTTATGTTCATCTGGATATTAAAAAACATCACCCGCAAACTGTGTGAATACTAGTATAGTACCAAAGTGCGTTTAATTATCAACTGAATATTTTGCAGTTTGAAACAATTCCACATTTTGTGAAATTAATTTGGACTAGGTTTATCGGATTTTTAATCACGACCTACAATTGTTCTAGGAACGCTCGGGTGATAAACAGGAGCTATTTTATTTGGTCTGATATACAATCATACAATATCTACCATTAGCGTAAATAACGATTCAGCTTATAAACCATAATGGCCGTTACAACCAGACATGCTAGGCAAGTCATATTGTATTTACCTGTCGTGGGGGCGGAATTTAGCTCAGTCGGTTGAGCGCTCGCTTCAGGTGCTTGTGTCGCAGGAGCGAATCACATCAGTGGATCCGTTCAACTGATTGTTTTTTTTCGTTCCAATAAGTGCACCACAACTGTTCAAAGGCTGTGGTATGTGCTGTCTGTGGGAAAGTGCATATAAATGATTCCTTGCAGCATTAAGAAAATGTAGCGGGTTTCCTTTTTGGACTACGAGTCCAAATAACCAAATGTTTGACTTCCAGTAGCCGATGATTAATATAGCCATGTGTTTTAGTGGTGTCGTTAAACAAAATAAACTTTACTTTTTACCTGTCGTTATAATGTAGCACGCAAAGCATTAAGCAGGTTTACTGAAGCATGCTTTCATTGGGAAACAGGAACTGTTTATTTTGCTTATATATATTTTGAAATAACGTGTTCTGCATTAATGGCTAATATGCAGAATGAGTTTATAAATGAAAATATCATCCCTAAGTTCAGCCAGCGAACGTTTCGCTAACGTTCGCAAACTATTTGATTGGTTCCCGACGTGGCCATTTGGTTTAATGTGAAGCGCATAAACCAGTCTAGCGGACGTTTTTCTGCTCAGTCTGACTGAACGCAGGCCATGTGTTCGCGAAAGGTGAGCATATCCTGTCTCACCAGTGGCACCCGCCGTGCGTACTGCTATGACAGCGTCAGTGAGTTCTAGATGGATATATGTAGGCGGTTAAGTTTTAAGAAAACCAGAGGGCTATTATTAAAGGAACATTGTTGCATATAGGTTAAGAATTAAAGTGAACAACAATATTTCAATTGTAGCAAACATTTTTTTGTGTCACAGTGTTAATATTTAAAGTGACTATCCTGAGTTTGTAGCCATTTAAAAAAGTTTTTGGCAAACAAATTATTGTTTACATTATTAAAAGTACAATTTGCTTATTTTGTCTTCAATAGAATATAAATATTGTTTATACGCTACGCATTTTTAGACATTGTAATGTTTTGTAATATTTCAATATTGATTTTCGTCTAAAAAAATAATTTTGTACATCAAAAATTATTATTTCTTCCAATGGCCAAACGGAATTAGAACTAATTTGACCAAAGCTTCCAAATATATTTATGTTATAATGCTACTTGTTTTACATTTTATGGTGGCCGTTGGGCAGGTGACCGTTATATACAGGTGACCGTTAGACCAGTAAAGAACCAATGCTACAAACGAACAAAAGGTATCAGGTTTTCACTCTACGACTGTACATATCAAAATTGTCAAATATCTGACATACAGTAGACGATGATTTAGAATTCAACTTGCTCTAGTGGTGTCGTTAAATGAAACAAACGTAACTCTTTTTTGCTATTATTCGACACGATACTGGAAGACTCGATTCGTTATCCTAAGTAACCTTCATCACGTAAAATAGCATGAATATGAATTGGTTGCTTTTTTCGTTGCAAGCAGTGATGATGATGATGATGATGATGATGATGATGACTATGATGATAATAATAATGATAATGATGATGATGATGTTGATGCTGATGCTGATGATGACAGTGATGATGATGGTAATAATGATGATGGTGATGATGACGATGGTGATGATGATGATGATGATGATGATGATTGTGATGATGATGATGATGATTGTGATGATGATGATGACGATAATAATGATAATAATGATGATGATGACTTTTAAAACTGGGTTAGATCCCCTAGGTATTTTAACAGGGGTGGATTGTAAGCTTTCTCCCCTGTACACCGTCCTGGTATGGACGTTTTAACAGCAATTATTAGCACTTTGAACTAATATTACTGTCACAAAGCGACAGAAAAGGACACACTGATGCTTTCCCGATCTGTGATCTTGTCACCTCCCAACTCCTTCTTATTTTATCAATTTAATTAAATATATAGACAGGCTTTACTAGTCTCTGAGGTGTATAAATATACAGAGTTCTTATTTTGAAATCATTCTTCGGAAAAACTGCTCAATCAGAATCTGACTTGTATTGTAAGTAATTTTTTTTTTTTAGTTTATATATTACAATACGTGCTTTTAAAATGCTGGAATGTTTGTTTGTAGCAATAGATTAAATAGGCATCTCTCTTTGAAGTCTTTAGCAATATTTCTGTAAAATAATTACTGCAACTTGCTTAAAATAACAGCCCTTGCACTTCCGTGAATTAATTTTGACGTTCAGTTGTTTATGGAAGCTGCAGAAAATAATTTGGACATTTGTATTGTAATACACTATAAAGCAGAACTCCTGCTACAGGCTGAGTTGAACGTTAAAGTTTGTTTTGTTTAACGAGACAACTAGAGCACATTGATTATTGATTATCAGCTATTAGATGTCAAACATTTTGTAATTTTGACATATAGTTGTAGAGGCAAATCCCGCTACATTTATTTGTTTATTAGCAGCAAGAGATATTTATGTGCACCATCGCACAGAGAGGACAACACATACTACATCTTTCGCTATACCACTGTGGAACGAGAAATAGTCCAATGGACCCACTGACGGGGGCCGATGATTCTACCGACCGCGCATCAAGCGGACGCTTTTCCACTGGGCTACGTATTGCACACTGATGTATTAATCATCGGCTATTGGATTTCAAACATTTTGTAATTGTGACATATACTCTTAGTAGCAAGGGGTCTTTTATATGCACCAGACAGGATATCACTTCCCACGGCATTTGATATACCAGCCGTGGTGCACTGGCTACAGCGAGAAATAGACCAATGGGCCTACCAACAGGGATCTATACCGCGCAGCAGGGGACAAGATTACCATTTGAAGATGTCCAACCTTGTAGATTAACGAATAAAATTGTCAGATTGAAAGATTCATAATTGTTATGTATGTTTCGACTTGCATTTCTATTATTTATTATTATTATTATTTGTGCTTTTTTGTTGTTTTTTCATTATTATTATTATTATTATTATTATTATTATTATTATTTGTTGTTGTTGTTGTTGTGTTCTTATGGTTTACACTGCACTTTCTGATTTTTTTGTTGATGATGATGCAATTATTTTCGTCATTACAGATTTAATTAGTTGCCACCATGTTAACATATGAAGGGTTCACGGGAATAACTTTTTTTTTTACATATTTGGTAGTTTGATATTTTTTAAAGGTTAAAGTTTACAAGTTTGTAATCGTGGAATAGTATACCGAAGCAAGCATGATTTACCAACAACTCTTAATAACCTATCATAGGTATAGGTTTTAATTTTATTGTTATTGTGACCTTGATATACACGACCTTTATAATACCGATTATCTGTTTGGACATCGTAGGTTATTCTCTTGTACACTTCATATGTGCATGTCGTGTTTCCTTGCAGATCATAGCCTAGCACCATGATTAAGATGCTCGTTCTTATCGGTCTGCTCTGCCTTGCTACCATGGTGATGACGCAAGACCTCCAAGGTTCTTATGTAAGTTTTATAACAATATCTAATATTCCAGAATCCAGATGCATTTTGTTTACCATCTTGTTGTTTGTTTATTATTACAATTAGCTATTCGCGAGCTACTAAATCACACTTTGTAAGAATATTACTTTAAAAAAAAGAAAAAAGAAAAAAAAAGTTGTTTATTCTCAAAACGAAAACGAAAAAAAAAAATGAAAAATGAAAAAAAAAAGAATAATATTACTTAAGAGATAAACTAGGATATATTGCTAAGTCGCCAATGGAAGCTTAACCATGCATATTATCATCGACGTCATCGTTATTGTGATTATTACTTGCACTGTATTGGTTTATTGTTTCCATATTGTTCCTGGTCATCGTCATGATTGCAATACCACGAAACACATTTTAGTTATACGTCTAAAGACGCACGTACCTTGAAGAAGTAACGGTTATAACGACATCACTAGAGCACATTGATTAATTAAACATCGGATATTGGATGTCAAACATATGATAATTATGACTCGTAGTCATCAAAGGAAACTCGCTACCTTTTTTTTCTAATGCAGCAAGGGATCTTTTATATGCACTTTCCCACAGACAGGAACCCACATACCACGGCCTTTGACCAGTTGTGGTGCACTGTCTGGAACAAGAAAAAACTCAATCAGTTCAATGGATCCATGGTGGTTCGATCCTGCGACGCAAGTACTTCAAGCGAACAATCAATCAATTAAGCTAAATTCCGCCCCCTGCACCTTTAAGTACTGTGTTAAATCTGATGTCAACGCGCTTTATTCACATTATTCTGGAGTTCACTCATCATATTAACGTTATATGTTTCTGAGTGTACAGTTGCTGAAAAAAAAAAGAAACCCGATTCGCCTATCCGAAACAAAATGTCAGCAGGTTTCTGATAGGTGTGTCGGGTTCATTCCTGGTCTGGAAAGTATGGTACGCGTCGGAAACGAAACGAACTGAATCGAATGTGACAAAACACACCGGGTCTGTGCTGTTGCGAACTACAAATCTGGCAACAGACGACATGTAACATGCGCTATATTCTCACACTATCAGATTGGCAGCTGCAGTCTGTACTAGCCATGTTGTATTATGTTTTATTAATAAACAAAAGGAAAGATATATATATCAATCAAAGTAGGGTTCTTATGCTAATTGTTGGTGTTGATAGAAAAAATATATCTAAATATATGAAGGCAGTTAATATACATGTGTTTTGAAAACTATAGTGCTGTCGGAAATACAATTAAAATGATTTTCGTCAATTATTTCTTACATATTAAACAGACAATTAAATATTTTGTAAATATCTATTTAATTATAGTCTACCTAATTTAGCATTTACTTGTTAGAGCTCTCATTGATGTACAAGGTGGTGTTTACTCTTGAAATTAAAAGAAATATCTCAGTAAACAGGTGATTTGTGCACTTTATTGGAACAGACTATAACAAAGTTTGGTCAACATATGTCAATTTCATTGCTGTTACAATATGTGAGGAACCCTTTCTGATGATGGTTTACCCATATTCCTCTCCAAAACAAAATATTTGTAGACATTTATAAGTAACTTTTGAGCAAAACTGTCAAGAACCATTTTGAGTTTGTGATCTATTTTCCGGTATTAAAGGTGCTATCTCAAAGTCGCATAAAGACAGCTATTGCAAATCATGTTTTTATTAATTTTTTCTTTAACATTTAAAGACTATACCTTTAACTATATGCCCAAAAATTATTATAGGAAATGATTTTATCTACTAGTAGAAAATACATTTTTATTCGAGAATCTTTATCACAAACAGATGCTCATATATAACTTTTGATATAGCACATTTAAGTGGTTGCAAGATTGTGTAAATTTCTACTGTACTTATATTGAATTTATATTCACTAAATATGCTGGTCAAAATTAATAATTTATGCTGCAATTCAAAATAATCAGTTATCTTGCAGTTTGAAATTAAAAGTTTGTTTAAGGGTAAATGAAATTGACACATAACCATCAAAATGTGTTATAGTCTGTTCCAATAAAGGTCACAAATCTCCTGTTTACTGACATCTTTATTTTAATTTCAAGAGTAAACACCACCTTGTACATCAATGAGAGCCCAAACAAGTAAATGCTAAATTAGGTGGAGTATCATTAAATAGGTATTTACAAAATATTTTTAGTTTAATATGAAAGAAATAATTGACGAAAATCATTTTTATTCTATTTCCGACACTACTTTAGTACCAGTTACAGACCCAGACATCAAAATACACCAGCCATGGTGACTTTGCCACATTCGCCAGACCCAGAACCAACTTTGGTGTGTGTTGGGCTTTAAAAAGCTAAATGAGTATGTAGATATTGTACTTGTCAACCGTAACATAGAATGCACTCTGTCGTATCAAGACAAAAATGTAAACGTAATATAGGGCAGCCGATCTAGACAGTAAAGGCGACACCATACGATACGATTGTCTCGTCGTACAAGACTAGTCACAAGTATAATCGACTGCACAACAACCGATGAAATCGTAATGTCTGTAATCTTGTCAGTCGCCTATTCTCGTGGCCATTTTCGTACAATGCACTCACATTGTGTGCCGTCGCCTTCAAACAACATTTGTCAATGATTATGGTCGGGTTTTAAAAGTGGGCGTTTTTCTTTTCTCTAGGTTGTTTGTTGTTATTGTTATCGTCAGTCACTGTTGTTGTTGTTGTTGTTATTACCTTATTCTGATATGAAACTGTCATCTGCCTGTCATTACACATAAGAGTATGTTACAGTGCTTAGACAGAGGAGAAACCTGTAAGAGAAATGGGAGATTCGAGTGTTGCCGAAGGTTGATCTGCAAAAAGAAAGTTTTCGGCAGAGGCCGTTCATGTCAAAGGAGGAATTAAAATAACGTAAGGAGG